>NC_136065.1:1020507120-1020698895 GCF_964261635.1 Lissotriton helveticus | reverse complement strand
CCTCCACCGTGCCTCCGGATAAGGAGAGCCGCTGGATTGATTCGGCTGGAAGGAAGGCGTGTGGGACGTCTTCCACGACGATGAAGGCTTCCAGCGACTCGGCGTTACTGGGGCGGTACGACTGTGCGCTGTGGGATTCCATGGAACAGTTCGCGGACCTTGTCCCGCGTGACAGGAAAGAGGACTTCATGGAAATCGTCCAGGAAGGGATGCTGGTCTCGAACCAAGCCATCAGCGCTGCGGCGGACATTTCCCTGTTGGCTGCACATGGATACTGCCACGGTATCAATCAGCGACGCCATGCTTGGCTCCGGCTTACGTCGCTCAAGCCTGAGGCGCAACAGCGAGTGGCTAATCTGCCGTTTTCCGGCGAGACTCTATTCGGGAAACATGCAGATGACGAAATGGCCCGGATGAAGGCCGAAGCTGAAACCCTGACGGCTGTGGGCTTGGAGAAGCCCAAGGACATGAAACCCTACTGCCAGTTCCAACGACGGTTCGGCTCGCAGGGTAGAGGAAGAGGGCAGTCTTCTGGGCAACAGCAGCAGCAGCAACAACAGCAGCAATTCAGAAGACCCTTCCAGAAACGTCGGAGGGGTAGAGGTGGACAGCAGTCCTCTACCGCGAACAAGGGCCCGGCCGGGTCTCGACCCTGAGCGGTTACTTCCCCTTCATCCGTTACCCGCTCCGGTGGGGGGAAGCGTTCAATTTTTTCTGGCAGAGTGGAGAAAAATTACTCAGGACAAGTGGGTGCTGAATATTGTTTGCAATGGAAACAGTCTTCGGTTCACCAGCCCGCCTACATCGATTCCTCCGGTCAGCTCGCAGTATCAGCTGCGCGAGCTCCAGGCGGAGGCCGATATCCTGTTAAGGAAAAGGGCGATAGAAGATGTACCTCTGTCTCAAAGAGGAAGAGGTCTGTTCTCCGGTTCTTTCTGGTACGCAAGAAGGACAAGAACGAGTTCAGGCCCATTCTGGACTTGCGACAGGCAAACAAGTGGATTCGCAGAGAAAAGTTTCGCATGCTGTCGTTGCATCAGATTAATCCTCAGCTGCAACGGGGGGACTGGCTTTGCGCCATAGACCTACAGGATGCATACTTCCATGTGCCCATTGCACACAAACACAGGAAGTACCTGCGATTTCAAGTCGGCGCCAACCACTATCAATACACGGTACTTCCGTTCGGGCTGAAGTCTGCGCCCAGGACGTTCTCGAAGTGCATGGCAGTGGTAGCGGCACACCTACGGAAGAACAAGGTGTTTGTCTACCCGTACCTGGACGATTGGTTGATCAAGGCCTCGTCCTTCTCGGAAGCTCAGGCACATTTCCAGAAGACGTGCGTTCTTTTGAACAAGCTGGGGTTGCACATCAACGTGTCCAAGTCTATTCCGACTCCGGTCCAGTGCATTCAGTACTTGGGAGCCTCCATCAATACGCTGTCAGCAAGCGTGTCTCCTTCGGAGGAACGACGATTATCACTCCTTCGAAAGGCTCAGGCTCTCATGTCCACTCCATCGACGACAGTGAGGACGGTGTCTTCTCTGCTGGGGTAGATGGCCTCTTGTATCTTCCTGATGCCACATGCGCGGCTGCACATGAGACCGCTACAGGAGTGCTTGGAGGATCAGTGGGACCAGAGGAGAGGATCTTGGGACGACAAGATACGACTGTCTCTACATGCTCTTCAGTCTCTGAAGTGGTGGTGCTCGAAGGAGAATCTCCTCAGAGGGGTTCCCTTCCACAAGGACATTCCCACACAGACTATCGTGACGGATGCTTCTCTCCAGGGATGGGGAGCGCACTCCGGAGACCTACAGATTCAGGGGACGTGGTCCCCGATGGAGTCCACGTACCATATCAATTTCCTGGAACTCGGAGCTGTTCATTTGGCACTGAAGGCTTTTCACCCGTCCTTCCAGACCAACTCTCTGCTTGTACAGACGGACAATACGACCACGATGTATTACCTCAACAAGCAGGGGGGCTCGAGATCCCGCACTCTGTCGCAGGAGGCGCAGGGTGATCTGGCACTGGCTTCTGGCCCGAGGACTGACGATAACGGCCACCCATCTGCCAGGTGTGCAGAATGTTCAGGCAGACGAACTGAGCAGACTGATTCAGGAAAACCACGAATGGGTCATAAACGACGAGGTACTAGGAGAAGTCTTCGCAAAGTGGGGAACTCCAGACGTAGATCTGTTCGCCACCGCCGAAAACAGCAAATGCCGAGACTTCGCCTCCAGGTACTACCAGCCGGGGACGCTGGGGAACGCGTTATGGATCAACTGGTCGAACAGCTTTCTGTACGCTTTTCCACCCATTCCCCTGATTCCGACGGTTCTCATCAAGCTGTCCCAGTCCAGGGCGCGGATGATTCTGATTGCCCCGGAATGGCCCAGACAGTGGTGGTTCACGGGACCTGCTTCACCGGTCTCTCCTTCCTCACATGAAGCTGCCGTGCAGGCCGGACCTTCTCACGAAGTTCGGGGGGCGGATGTTGCACCCCAACCTCTCGTCTTTGAGTTTGGCGGCATGGCTCCTGAAATAGTGCAATATGGCCATCTGAATCTCCCAGAGGATTGTATGGACATACTGAAGGAGTCTAAGCGACCTTCCACTAGGACTTCGTATGCTTATAAGTGGAAGAGGTTTTGCATCTGGTGCAAGTCTAAGAACTATGACCCTACGACATGCAAGGAGGATGTCATCCTTCCATATCTACTACATCTGGCGCAGTCTGGCCTTAATGTTCATTCCATTAAGGTTCATCTGGCTGCTTTGACTGCGTACAGGAAATGCCCTTCACAGACTTCCTTCTTCCAGATCCCTGTGATCAAAGATTTTCTGGAAGGCTTGAAGAAAGTATTCCCTCCTGTCAGGCTTCCTTCGCCTTCGTGGGACTTGAATGTGGTGCTGTCCAGATTGATGAAGGAGCCTTTTGAACCCATTCATAAGGCTTCGTTGCAGCACCTGTCCTGGAAGGCGGCATTCCTTGTGGCCATTACATCGGCCCGCAGGGTGAGTGAAATTCAGGCGTTGTGTTGCCAAGAACCTTATACTGTATTTCATGCTGCTAAGGTTGTTATGCGTACTCACCCTAAGTTTCTTCCCAAGGTTGTTTCTGATTTTCATATCAACCAGACTATAACTTTACCTACGTTCTTTCAGAATCCTGCATCTCCAGCGGAAAGGTCTTTACATTCCCTAGATGTGAGGAGTGTGCTGAAGTTTTATCTTGATAAGACCAAAGATATTCGTAGGTCAGACCAATTGTTCATCAATTATGGATCAGTCAGGACAGGTCTTGCAACCTCTAAACAGTCCATCTCGAGGTGGATTGTGTCCTGCATACAATTGTGTTACTACAAAGCTAATAAGACCTTACGGGGCAAACCTAAGGCTCATTCCACCAGGGGCAAAGCTGCCACGACAGCTATGCTTCGTAATGTTCCTATTGCAGAGATCTGCAAGGCGGCCACTTGGAAGTCGGTCCATACCTTTGCTAAGCATTACTGCCTGGACGCTGATGCCAGGGCAGACGCTCAGGTTGGGCAGGCTTCGCTGCGGAATCTGTTTGCACAATAGTGGCGTTATTTCTTCTTTCTCCACCGCCGCTTGGTGTGGGGATGGGCTTGCCATTCTATTCACTAGATTATGACTATACACAGAGATCCCCTACTACAGAAGGAGTAGTTTCTGTCCTGTAACTCCAGTTCTGTAGTAGGGGTATCTCTGTTATAGTCATAAGCGCCCGCCCTCCTCCCCGGTGGAGAGAGATATTCATGTACGGAATGCTACAGGTCTGGCGTGTTACGCCTTCAAAAAGAACTGAATGTAACTGGGACCTGCAGTGCATTCTGGGATACTGTGAAGTTCTGGAAAGTTCTCTTAAAGGCACAGTATCCTGTTCTGAGTCACATAATGGTAGCCTATGGGGCTTGTCTGTCCAGGTCCTCCTCTCTATCATTCCAGAGGGTTTTTGCTGTTTAAGCAAGGGAAATCTGTACAGGCTTTGCTGTTTTGTGGATTTTTTTGGTGGAATTTCTAGTTGAAGTACTGGACAATGTAGCCTTTTTAGGCTGCATTATCTGTCTTTAAATTCTCTCTTAGGTGTCTGTGCATTTCTGCATTTTTCGACACTCTAAGAGATTATTTTTGATTGCTCCGGGGTCCACGCACATGGGCGGGACTATTCACTAGATTATGACTATAACAGAGATACCCCTACTACAGAACTGGAGTTACAGGACAGAAACTACTCCTTCCCCGCCTCCTGGAAAATGGCGGTGGTTAAGCCCCTGCTAAAAAAGGCCACTCTGGATCCTGGGATCCTCAAGAACTTTCGCCATATATCCTTGCTCCCCGCCCCTGCCAAGATGTTAGAGGCTCACCTCAACTACCACCTGAGTGCCTTCCTGGATCATTTCTGCCTGCTGGACCCCTCTCAACATGGCTTCCGGAGGGCACACAGTACTGAGTCCACTCTTACTGTGGTTATCAATAACATCCGCGCCAAGGTCGACCGGGACCAGACTACTATTCTGGTCCTGCTCGACCTGACAACTGCTTTTGATACCCTGTCTCCCTCCATCTTGGCTACTCGCCTCAGGGAAATGGGAGTGGATGGCCCAGCCCTGCGCCTTTTGACCTCCTTTCTTAACCAACGTGAACAGAGGGTCAAGCTGGGTGATTTTCTTTCCCCCGTTAAACCTGTACAGTGTGGGGTTCCTCAAGGCTCATCCTTGAGCCCCACACTTTTTAACATCTATGTGGCCCCCTTGCCAGGTTAGTAAGATATTTTGGGTTGGAAGTACTGTCATACGCTGACGGCACCCAGATTATGGTCTCCCTCTCCCAATCAGTGAGTATCACCGCTCTTAACTTCAGGAACTGTATGGAAGCAGTCTCGTGTTGGATGATTCAGAACTTCCTGAAATTAAATGGAGAGAAAACTGAGGTCCTGATTTTTGGGGCTAAACAGGACATTTGGTCGAGTGACTGGTGGCCTCCTTCTCTTGGAGCCTGTCCCCAGCCTTCTCAATCTGCCCGCAACCTGGGTGTGCTGCTAGACACCACGCTTTCTTTCGAAAGGCAAGTTAGTAGAACGGTCTCTACTTGCTGTGGTGCTATCAGAATTTTGAGAAAGATCACCCACTATCTTTCCCCTGAAGCTCGGAAGCAGGTTGCGGTGGCCCTCGTCGCGTCAAGACTAGACTACTGCAATGCACTTTATCTAGGCATAAACAAAAAGCTGGTTCAGCCCCTTCAGATAGTGCAAAATGCAGTGGCCAGGTTTGTCGCGGACGCCCCTAGATGTGTTTCAACCACCCTAACCAGGAAAAATCTGCATTGGCTTCCTATGCAGTCCAGGATCAACTTTAAGATCCTGTGTCTCACTTACGGCGCCCTTCATGGACTGGGCACAGAAGACATTAGGTCCCTTCTAACTCTGTATGCTCCTAGCAGAGCCCTACGCTCCTCTAATAAAAAACTGTTGATCGTCCCCCGAGCTGTTAAAGCCTGATGGGGTGGGAGGGCGTTTTTCTCCCTTGCTCCAAGATTGTGGAACACGCTTCCTGTGGAGCTAAGAGGGCAAACTTCGCTCTCGCTTTTTCGTAAGGCACTAAAAACCTGGCTCTTTGTAGAAGCTTACTCGTAGTCTGGCACTATCTCATTTCATAAGCAGCTGTACCATCTTTTTTGGCACCTTGATGCCCTTGGGCTAAGTTGCGCTTGACAAATTCCCCTTCATTCATTCATTCATACCATCCTGCATGTACTGCCCGATAACGGCTAAATTGTTCCGGCTTTCCTGCAACGTGCACAATAGATAAACATTAAAGCGACAGTCAAAGTGATCCGAACATCTCGAGGGTTGTTAACCTCACCCAAAATCGTCCTAGAATGTATAAACGTCCTGACAAAAAAGTGTTACCTAGGTTAATGTAGGTTATGTAACTTGGGTACTAACCTTGCTCTGGCTGGTATGGTAGGCTTGTTCAGTGACTCAATGCCAATTCATATGTGGTTTTTCAGATTATAGGTTTGCTCAAATCTAGCCTTACTGACTCAGCTCTTTATCCAACCGAGATTACATTCACCATTTCCCGAGATTTGAGTTACATGTAAACTACAAACCCTCAGTTGTTACACAGATGCAGAAAAAACCAATCTGCTCGTCATATTTACTAATGTTTTTCTCCTAAAGTGGACATTTTTCACAGTTCTATGACTTCTCGCAAATCATGGAACTATATTTATCTGTTGCAGAGGACAAGTGTACGTTTTTCTAGTAGCAGAATATTTTAAAATAGTTTAGTACTCAACACATTTTTTAATAATATACATTCCTGCAGATACATGCTTGTTTCAGAACAGACTGCTGAAAAAGAAGGCAAAGTTACAACTTCAGAAAAAAACATGAATTGTTGCGGGAAGAATTATTTCGTCAAACAGTGGAAGAGAATAACTTTAAAATGTTATTTGCTTTGGTTAATTTGGCGGGCTTCACCACCAACACCCCCCCCCTCAGGGAGATTAATAGAGCAAACAAGCTGGTACGAAGTGAAAAGTGATAAAGGCAACTCTGAATGAGACATTCTTCTTAAAATGCTTCTGGGGATGGGAAATTTTGCCCAACACTAGGTTTGTTTAAACCTCTTCCCACTCTGATGCAAGAATATCCCACGCCCAAAATCATATGGTCGCACCACTCACAATGCAGTCATTTATCTTACCCTTACAACTGTCCAGCTTATTTTTTGTGAAGTGCACTGTAAACAGAATTTATATTCAAAACGAATTTAGACGTAGAAAAAAATCTATACAGTATTAATCATTAAATTAAAATCATTTTTTTCCCATTTGTTTGCGTCCAATGTAGGTGGATTATTTTCAGAAAAATACTGTGCTAAATGCTTTGTTTTCCCGCGCAAGCCCGCCCCTTGATAGACTAACAAGTTTACCTGCAATCTATTCATCAATAGAATCCCACAAGAAAGAGTTTCACATACCAATTTATTAAAGCATATTACAATCCCAAACGTGCATTGTCTCAGTCGGTTCGTCAATCTCTGCTGACATCCGGTGGGGTCTGAAAGTCAAGTGTTCAGATTTCGATTGTTGAATTCCACCTTTTAACTCTCAGGTGTCAATAAAATGAGAACCTACATTGTGGTGAAATGGTCTACCTGCCTCAGTGGGCTCAGGGCTAAGAGGAGGAGTCCTGTGATTCCTGCCTTCTGGACGCTCTTCAGGTACTTTAAATCGCGAACCCATCATACCGCACTGTGGGGCGCGCCAGGGCAAGGCCCGAGCCAAGGGCAGGACCATCCTGCACCAATCACCTCCTTGGCCTGCTGCCGTCTGGATTGTCAGCTATTTTTTCGGATGTGTGTGGTGCGCAAAGGTACATTTATCTGTCCTCAGCCGTTTTTTGCTGACATTGGTCTGTTGCTATCACCACTAACTCTGGTGGTGATTGGGTGTCATCAGGGACCCATGCGGTACACTGACAGCTATCCTTTTCTTGGGGACTGGGTGTTGGACAGCTGTGACATACTCTTGGATCTTTTAGGGGCTTTTAGCTTGATTTTAAAAAGTTCAGCACATTGCTTTTGTTTGTATGGTGTTACCTATGAGGTGGGGATGTGCTTTGCTCTATACGCATTCTATTTGTATTCTTTGCATATTACTGCATTGCTTCTTGGCCTAGCGCATTGGTCTCTCCCTTACCCTAGCGTTGTGCTCTTCGATTGGTTGAGGTTATGGGGAAGCGAAAAGAGCCTGTCGCTAAGTCATTTTCACTGTATGTCGTTCCATGCGCCTCTACAATTGAGGACTTCTTGAGTAAAGCTGATGGGGTGGTTTCTAAGGGGATTGAGTTGGCCGAAAGAAGGTTGTCTGTCTCTAACTAGGGACAGCCTGCCTCTGGCCTCTCCTTGTTCCCCCTGCTCTTCTGATGCTCCCACAAGTGTAGCGGAGTCGGGAGGCATAAGCAACACCAGAGGGTTGGAGGGCGTTCAGGGTGGTCTCCCGGAGATGACACCTCCGCTGTCTAGTGGGAGTCCTGAGGTCAAAACCAGGAACCCCATTGTCATCCCCAGGTGTAAGTGGAAGAGACACGTGGTGGCCCTCAACCAAAGGAGCATTTTAGTTGACCTGGTGACCCAAACTGAACTATTGTCATGCTGTCTTCTGCAGTCAGTTCCCCCTAAGGACGATTTGCTGTTCAAATTTACAGCTGTTTTAAATGCTAAACTAGACCCTATCCTTTCCCGGCTAACCCAGATTGAATCTTGAGTCTCATTAAGCCTGGGCCAGGTGAAGGGGGCTGTGGTTTCCTTAGCCAGGGCAGAACACTTTACCTGTTATGACTAACCCTTCTGACCACCTCTATTTTGTGGAACCCGTGTGCCCCTTGACAATGCAGTTTTTACAGTGAAAGCCCCCTGAGTCAACTAGGAGCTTAATAGGGGTCCCTCTGGCTCCTCAGGGTCAATTAGCATCTAGGGGCGTGTTCAGCTCCCATGTTCAGCCCGTCCCCTTTCCCCAAAGCAGGGGTGCTACTGGAAATCTGTGGTGGTTTTGGGGGAACGTTCCCATATGGACCAATACTTCACCTGAATCCTTTGATGAGTTAAAAAATAAAGTGGTTCACTGGCTCAACCTGCACTCCAACATTGACATGGAGATTTATGACTTGATCAACATGATCTGGAGGCTTAGCTGGTTAGGCCTGGATAGCAGGAGATGGGCATGGGATTGGGTGGTGGTCAATTTCAACAAAACTACCATTGTTGCATGTCTCCTGGCCACCCTGAGCAGAAAGGATCTGGAATGGAATGCACACATGTTGCAGGGTTTTAAGATATCCGTTCCTGGCTTTACCCCAACAGTATTGGTTAATTTGTACAATGCAAAGGCTGGATTAGGTGCTGTCTCTAAGCTCCACTGTTTATCCTCTGCTATTGATTCCTTGTTGGAACATGGTCTTGGGAGGGAGAGTAGTAGGTGATTTTAATTGCCACTTATGTGATTGCCCATTTGTGCCGGACTCGAATAAGCCCAAATGTATGTATGTTGGGCGAGGGGCTTCATGTGGTTCACACTAAGGAGGGTTCAGAGCTTAAATCTATTCTATGTACCTACAACCTTGCTTTTGTACTGGAGAAGCTTGTTAGCTTTAGGAGTGGAATTTGCGTAATCGCGTTATGTAAATCTCCGCGAAACGGTAAAAAATCTCCGTGAACATGCAGAAATTCCGCAAACACGCGGATTGTTCGCAATCATTTTTTACTGTTCGCAATCGCTGTTTGCATGCTCGGGGGAAATATCTCGCGAACACGCATTTGAGAACGCAAACAAGCAAAACATTTCGCGAAGTATCGGAACGCAGAATTTTGGGCAATTTCGCGTTCTCCGCGGAACGCGAAATTACCCAAATTCCGCAAATGCCGAAGCGGGACGGAATTTACCGCCCAGGCCTAGTTAGCTCCCTAATCCACTCATCTTTCCAGCATTCAAAGGAAAGGGTTGTAGGCCCATTATAGATTTTATATTTGTATCTTCTCCATTGTTCTTGCTTATTTCTAACTTTGATATCATCCATAGCCCTTTCAGTGACCACAACCTCATGTCCTTAGTCATTGATGCAGTGACTGCTGCTAGGCCACGGGGTGAGGTGCAAAGGGGGCTCTCTCTTTATGATCACGGAAGCAGACTCGAATGGTCCCAGGTGGAGCCGTTGCAATTTAAAGCGTCCCTTTTTAGGTTGAGCCTAGCAGTGCACTTGCGCTGCTCTGCGAGGCATGCTGTATCTGGTTGGGGTGGTTAGACCATGCCTGCCACTTTCCATTTGTTCCTTCTTGTGCCTATCTGAATTCCTGTCTTTTTATTGGTAAAACGTTGCTCGTTGGCCCACCTTTAGGTGTGTTTTTAACTTTGTGGCGACTGCCCCTCGTACATGTCCCCTTACATTCTGATGCATTTTTCGTTTGTTTGCAAGCTGTTTTTTCCCACAGAATTGGGCCTGTGCTGTGAACACAGCTTCAACATGGCCGTACTATATTACCCAGTTTGGACCCAGCCATATGCAAATCAGTCTTGACCCTGTGCCTCATGAGAACAGTCCAGCCTGAGCTGCCAGGCCAGGTCCTCCCTGGACCAGAACTGAAGTGGCGAAGTGAGCTAAAAATCGCTTATGGATTCAACCCAGATCTGTGACAGGGGGTGAGTGTCAGAAAAGTTTCAGCGCTTCATCCATCATCTCCTTGTGATTGCTTTGTTCGCCCTAAGTTGGCAGGGTATTCCCAGACGTTGGTCCCTTGCTCACTTTGCCACTGGATTGAAGCTAGCTTGGCTGATAAGGGGTGTTACCCCAAAACCGGTCCCAGGATGCTTGTTTCCGGTTCAGGGAAGACCTGGCTTGGCAGTTCGGGCTGGACTGTTCCCATGACGCACAGGGTCAATACTGATTTGCATATATCTGAGTCTGAACTGAGGTGGCAAAGTGAGCTAAAGAACTGTTGGACTTGGTCCTTTTTGCAGGGTCATCCCTGAACTTTTTACCTTCCTCCTATATTTTTTCTGACCTGTTGTTGGCTGTTTTATGACTATGGGCAATTTACCATTGCTGATCAGTGCTAAAGTGTATATGCTCTCTATTGTATATTGATGTATGGATTAGTGACTCCATGATTGGCTGTTTTGGTTTACTTGTCAGACCCTAGTACAGTGCACTGCGTGTGCCCAGGGCTTGTAAATCAAATGCTACTGGTGGGCTTGCAGCACTGGTTATGCCACCCACAGAAGCAGCCTGTAAAAGTGTGTCTCAGGACTGCCATTGCAGAGCCTGTGTGCAGTCTGGTACTGCCATGCTGACTGGCAAGTGCACCCACTTGCCAGTCCCTAAATCTTCCCTTTTCTTCATATCACACACCCTTATGGTAGGCCCCAGGGCAGGATGCATTGTAGGTAAAAGGTAGGACAAGCCCTGATGTGTGTGGCATGTCCTAATAGTGAATTACAGCCATTTTCGTTTTTGCACTATTGCAAGGCTACCTGTTTCCCATAGGCAAGAATGGGCAGTTTGATCATTACATCTTATAATCCCAACGGACTCAGGGAACTAGGTAGAAATTCGAGTTTAGTATACCTGAACTCAGAATGATAAAATACATTTTTTAGTGAAGTTGGTTTTAACATTCTGTGTTTGAAAATAACGCTTTTAGAAAGTAGGTATTTTCTTGCCTAACTATCCAAGCCTGCCTCTGCTAGGTTGTGTATTCCTTGTCTGGAGTTTGAGTGACAGGGGCTGGGGGATCCCAGGAGACAGTGTGAGCTATCTGCATGTAGATGGGTGGGAGGAGTTGCACCTGAGACCTTAATGCTGGCTCCACCTCCTGTGGTGCATCTGATGGCCCTGGCCTACACTGTGAAAGGAAAGAAGGAGTCTTGTCAACAAAGTGCTCCAGGACTGACCAGAACCGGTTTGGACTAGGTAAAGGCCTCTCTGCCTTCAGAGAACAAAGGGAAAATGAGAATAAAAGAGGGGACCCAGACCCCAGAACTTTAGATCACTTTTGGGAAACAAGAAGAAACCTTTGCTGAGGAGAGGAACCAGAGAGACTGAGGAGAGACTATCCCTAAGCATGAGGGATTGGCATGCAGTGGTTGCCCGACTGCCAAAGAGAGGAGAAAGGACTTTGTGCTACTTTCATTCAACTTGCGAAGTATCTCCAAGGGCTTGAGATAGAGCTTGCCTTCTGCTGAAGTCTCAGGGACAACAGTCTTCACCCACCAGCTCCCCAAGAGTTCCTTGGAAGTGCCTTCAGTTGTGTTGGGCTTTCTGAGGGACTGCGTGTTGCAAGGAGCTGGAAGGGTGACTCACGAAGAAGTAGCATATCGCCGCTGCTGCCGCTGTCGCTTAACATCACGAAAGCGCCTCGCATCACCGGAGAAGAGGATCGCCGTCGCTCCAGACGCCACTGCATCATCGGAGAAGCGTGTTGCCACCGCAGCTGCCGTCGTCTCAACCCTGGGAAAGCGTGCCGCCGCTGCAGCTGGTGCATCGTTGTCGAAGCGCCTCGCGTCGCCGGAGAAGAGGATCGACGTCACATCAGACGCGGCTGCATCACCGGGAAGCGTGTCGCAGGGCCTGTCGCGGCTCAGAAGAATCGTTGAGTTGCCTCACGGCTGTTGGGCGCGCACGCATCATGTCGCATGAAAGAGAAGACGCCATTTTTGTTTCATTGCACCGGATCTTCATCGCATCACGGCGTTGCAGGCCGTATCGCCACGGAAGCGCAGTAAGATACCGATGCATCACCTCCACACGCCGAGAAGAACCAACGCATCCACTACGCATCAGTAGGGACCCGACGCATCACTATTCTTGTGTGTAAGGAACTGACGCATCACCTTCCCTGCAACACTTACGTTGTATAGCGTTACGCATCCAAAGATACATTGAACTTAGTTTCGCAATTACATCTAAAGAGAACTAAGCTAAGTCTACTTTTTTTAAAGTACAGTATTGTGGATTTTTGTTGTTTGTGGTCTTGTGTTAAGTCTATATAAAAATACTTATTTTTATACTACAACGTGTGTGGTGTCCATAGTGTTGTCACTGGGTTACTGTATGTGTTCACAAATGCTTTACACCCTGCCTCTGAGATAAGCCTGTCTCCTCGTGCCAAGCTAACAATGGGTTATTTTAGGATTGTATCCCCTTACCCTGACTAGACACAAGGGTCCCTATTTGGTCAAAGGTACCTACCTCTGCCAACTAGAGACCCCCAAATCTAACAAGAACGATGATGGATTCATCCCAGATCTGTGACTAGGGGTTGAGTGTCTAAAAGTTTCAGCGCTCTGTCCATCATCTCCTTGTGTTTGCTTTGTTCACCCTAAGTTGGCAGGGTATTACGAGACGTGGGTCCTTTGCTCACTTTGCACTGTATTCAAGCTAACCTGGCTGATGAGGGGTGTTACCCCAGAATTGGTCCCAGGATGCCTGTTTCTGGTTCAGGGAAGACCTGGCCTGGCAGTTCGGGCTGGACTATTCCCATGAGGCACAGGGTCAAGACTGATTTGCATATAGCTGGGTCTGAGCTGAGGTGGCTTAGTGACCTAAAAAACTATGATGAATTCAACCCAGATCTGTGACTGGGGGTGAGTGTTTTAAAAGTTTCAGCGCTCCATCCATCATCTCCTTGTGTGTGCTCTGTTTACTTCCGTCCATCATCTCCTTGTGTTTGCTCTGTTTACTTTGCAGGCAGAAAGCTAATCCCTGGGGATCATCTGGACAGCAGTATTTGAAATCCGGTACAAGGAAATTGTTGTCGTATTTTCATTTTTAAACATTTCTGCAAATATACTATTTACCCTTGCCTCGTCTGTTCTTTTACCTGGTTTAGGGAGCAATAAGTTGGGTGTGTGCATTTGTAGTTACCCCTCCCACTGCGAACACTACTTCTGAGTATTGTTTTTGTTTGCTGAAGCCCTGCTGTGAAGTAAGTGTTCTTAGGGTTTAGGTTTGAGGAATAAGTTGACACCTCTGCAAAAGCTGTCTCAAAGATGCTTTTTTTGCAGAGTAGGGGCAGGTAAGAAACAGTTGGTTACAGTATTATGTTTACATACAGTGCAGGAACCATATGCTTTAAGTTTTTTCCCACCAAAAAGTGTTGTAAGCCTGCGAAGGTGTCATGGCCCACGTATTAAGCATTCTCCATCAGCTAAACACTGAGTTTTAAGTCCTTGCGTTCTCTTTCACTTGAAATGAAAATGTAATTGAACCTGACATATGTGGTTTATCTCCACTTGTCAACTGGAGTTTCCACCACAGTAGAATTTAGAACGACTAAACACTGGCCCGTGACGGCATAGCTGAGGGTGTAAAATCTTAACCATTAGAGAAACATCCTACATCTGTGTGGAAATGCCCACTCAGCCTCCACTACAAATAGGACCTCTAGTCAGGGCACAATGGCAAAGGTACATGAACCTAAACTTTTTGGGGCTTTTTATATAGCACTAACTTGGCCCAATGACCCACCTTGGTTCTGTAACAAGGTCTCTGCCGGGACCTTCACATTTGCAATGTATCTGTGGTTTCTACAGGGACCTCAGGCTTGCAGGAATATCCCCACTCCATCTCCCCCTTACTCACCCCAAACTTCCTTCTACTGCTATAATGTCCAAAAACACTTTCTAGACCCTTCCCTCTTCTATCCCTACACAATCCTATTCAATCTAACTAACCGACTCAAATGTCCACCGCTCAAATGAATTTCATATTTCCCTATACTGATTCCCCACTAATCCTGTTTGGGTTCCAGCGTACTCTGCTACCTGCGGAAAAGTGCTTAGACACCTCATCAGGGTAGCAAGTGCTATATAAAGGCAAACCCTTCCCTCTTCTATCCCTCCACTATCCTTTTTCAATCCAAATAACAAACTCACATGTCTGCTGCTCAAATTAATTTCATATCTCCCTATACTAATGCACAACTAATACTTTTTCGGTTCCGGAGTAGCGTGCTATTCGCTGAAAACGCTTCCACACAAAGTCATTTGTAGTAAGCACTATATAAATGCAATTACAACAACATTACACAGCTCCAGATGAAAGTGGCTCAATGCAGGGTCCTTTTGGGCAACTGGAATTATGCATCATGAGAGGGACACATTATGCAGGAGGATTGAGTAAATTATATGGCAAGATAAGGTCAACTCTGCTGCACATTTTCTACAGTATTACTTCATTATTTACTCGGGTGTAAAACAAAAATGAAGGACTCTACATTAAATGTGTTAACGCTTAAACAATACTGTGAGAAGTTGGCCTGATGTATGATGTTCACTATTCTAGTGAGCACCTTGTATCAGTCCAAACAACCCTTATGGTGGTGGTTGTAAGTCAACCTTATAGACTAGCTATCCTAGGGGTAGCATAGACCTAAGCAGTCTTAGGCTTAACTCAAGAGGGCATGTGAAGCCAGCTGTTTTACCGTATGCAATCCTGTATTATCAAATGAAAGGACACCACACAAGTTATATATTATAACAATATATGTATTTATTACTAGAATAATCCTCTGTACTCTTTATGAGGGCAGAGGCACAAGCGTTTAAACAAAAGCACAGTTAAACGTACAAATGTTGCACAATTATGGATAGGCCCGGTGGCCACTCAAACCATATATTAAATAAGTGGTATAAGAACCGCTTTAGGAACAGTGGTAAGGCCTGGGGCCTTGGGAAACGCTGGGACTACACTGGACTAACTGTAGTTAGGACGGGAGTAGCCCGCGGGATTCGGGTGCAGTGCTAAAAGAACACGCATGCACCAATGCAAAGTCAATGGTGCGTAAAAGTTACAAAGTTACTGTTTTAGAAGTCTTCCGACTGGACTAGAACTTAGCCACTTAAAACTAGGACACTAGAGGTGTAAACCACTACAGGAGCACTGGCGTTCAATCGTTACCTCACCCACAGGAAGCGGGTGCATAGGTGCCAAAGTGTGTCGGGTTTCGTCGTGGAATTCTATGGAGCCTGGAGATGAAGATGCTGCAGGCGGCCAGGAGAGAAGAGTCCGGTTGGATCCAAGGGTGGATCGAAGAGGTAGAGTACCTGAAAACAGAGGGGACAGAGTCTGGGTCACTAGCCAGTGACCAGGATGGAACCAGGAAGGAACCAGGCGATGTCGGGCGCAATCAGGTGGTTGTTGAGAAGCTTGTCTCCGCTGCCACGTGGACTCTGGGGCATCGAGGATGACCAGGAGTGGACCACAAGCTGTCCCACAAAGGCTCTCGCTGTCGGCGGTGTTGGCTTCCGGATTAGAGTTAACAGGCATTGGCAAATGCAACCCACGCAGGATTTGAAGATCGCTTCTTACTCGGATCAGCAAGGTCAGAGAGGTTGCTCCTTTTCAGGGGAGCGAGGGCCAGTCTGGAGCAACCAGACTAGCAGAGTAGTTTCAAAGATTCGTCGTCGTAGAGGCCACTAGCCAACGGGCAAGTGACCGGACAGACGCGTCAAGCAGGAATATGCAAAAGGGCCCCACGCATCACTCAGTGAGTGTGGAGGGGTGATCTTCGGTGCACGAGCTGCTCGGGGCTGGGGCTTCTCAAACCCCAATGCACAGCTTCGAGGGTGCCTCGGGAGCTGCACGGTCAGCACTTTGCAGTCTTTTCAAGATGGCCGGTCCCACGTCTCACGTCACCTCCACGGGTCTCAGCTTTGCTGTGGCTGTGGATCGGGCTGTTGGATGTCTGGAAATCTGGTTCTTGTTGATCTCTGTTGCTCGAGCTCTGGCGGGAGCTGTAAAAAAGCAAACCATTGGGCACGGGATGGTGCCTGTTTGCACAGGGTGGTCACTCCTTGACCACAAGGGAGATTCTTCAGTCTTCCACGTCGAGTGGGATGTCGAAGGGTCCAGAGTTTTGTTTCAAAGTTTCAGTCAGGATTATCTGATGTCCATGGGCACAGCTCCTACCTTTATTCCAAATCAAGGGGCTGGATATCCTGCTAGGTCCCTCCTATGGCTGGGACCCAGGAAGGGGGTGGTTACACCCCTTTCCCTTTGTCCAGTTTCGCGCCAGAGCTGGGGATGGAGTGCCCCAGCACCGGTTTGAACTGGGCTATGCATGGGACACCTTGTGTGCCCCAGGCAGTGTCTAGTTTCACTCGCCCTGCCAGCCTCAATCCACTATCTCCTGTCTGCAGTGGTGTAAAAACCTCCCTTCGACAGGAAACCTTTTGTCCAAGCCTCCCCTGCCAAGTTTCGGTCAGCAGCAGGAGGCCAGACTTGTGTCTGTGGCAGCAGCATCCATTTTGTGATGCTGAGGCTCTGGTTAGTTTTAACCGCATTTACTGTTACCCACATGTCTTAGCCCTCTAGAAGGGTGGAATGCTACCCCCGTCGCCAGAACTGGCGAGGGGGTAGTATTCCAAAGAGTATGACCCCTTACACGACATGTTTTGATTAAGCCAAACCAAAGTTAGCAATAACCGCGAGGATTATAATGCACTTAAGAGTATATGGTATTTGGCGTGGGAATGCCCTCTGGTTCGGGACTTTTGGCGCAGGGTGGTGGCCCACATTGCTCGAGCCACGCACATTAAGATTCTCTTGGACCCACTCCACTGTCTGCTGGCTCTGGTACCCAAGCCCAAAAAAAAGAAGCTGTCCTATAAATTCCTGCAACTCTTGCTAGTTCTGGCAAGGAGACGCATGGCTATCACTTGGATGGGTCAAAGGGCGCCCGAGATTTCCCCTTGGCTGAGGGACGCAAGGGAATGGGCCTTAGCTGAAGAGACACACATGCAGAGCACTCGCAAAGATGAGAAACTGCAGGATGATTTGCTTGCTTGGAGAATATTGTTTATGGAGTGGCTGGCGGAGGATGATTCGGATGCCACCAGCGCTGAATTATTTACTCCCGCTGACTCGGAGTCTGACTGTGATGGGGAGGGGGCTAGTGTGGGATGTCTGGGTCCGATGTAGGGGCCCCCAGTAGCCACGCCGATATTCCTTAATATGTATGCCTGTACATAGCTGTGCTTCCCATGGGTCCATACTACATTATAATGACTGCGCCTTAGCTAGCCCTCACATAAATGTCCTACTTTGTTCGGATCTGTACTAGTGATACCATTCATGGGGTAATTGGTTATTGTTAAACTGTTACGTAGTATAAGAATGCAATATGAGAAAACTGGCGAAGGTACTGATAGTATTGTATCCTTAGAGCACAAATGCAACTTTCCCTTCTCTTCTACATGCTTTATTCCTACGCCACCCAGCCTCTGGGATGTGGGCCGTATACGGCTGTGTATTGACCTTGGAGCAGCATGTTATTACCAGTTACATGTCAGTAGTGTTGATGACTGTATGCTTTGTGCCTTTTTTATATCTTCGCAATAAAACATATATTTAAAAAAAATAATAATAAAAAAAGAGTATATGGTATGGCAATACCCTGGAACAGCTATAAGGAAATGGTTACGAAAGCTGCAGATAGGCTCAGCTCATGCTAGAGCACCATCTCACATAAAACCAAGCACTCTGCCTCCAGGATTGTTAAGGCCTGCCATAGGAGTGACTTATAGGTGCATATGTGTCCAGATATAGGTTTAGACATAGGTATACTATATCTAAGCAAGGGGTGATTACACGACCTTGCCCCAGCTGAGTGATCAGCCAGTTGTGTCAGTTCGGATGGCCAGGCAGGGGTGGCAAAATATATGCTGCAGCCCCTGGTAAGCCTTGGATGCACCTATGCCCTGGGTACCTATAGTACACTGTACAGGGGCTTATAAGGTGACCCAATATCCAATTAGTTATGCACCTAGGGTACATGGAGTCCATTTTAAAGAGAGAGCAGATAGCCTGGGGCCCTGATTAGCAGGGTCCCAGGCCAACTAAGTCGAAAACCAGCTAAACACAAGGCAAAAAATCTGGGGTAACCATAGTCAGGTATCCACCTTCCTACAAATACTTTTAAGTACAGGCAAGGACTTCTCCTTAATAATCTCTTATAAGGTCCCAAAGGCGAGACTTACTGGCTATGCCAATGCTTGTTTCATGTTGTGATCAGGAGTTAGCCACCTGTTTGGATCCAATTGCTCCGAGTAGGGCTGTTCAGTTAGCATTTACAGATATTACTCAGAAAGCATTACCATTATTGACAGTTCCTGTGGCAAGTGCTCACTCACAGGATCCTGAATGGTTTGATTGGGATTGCTCTAGGAGCCTCTGTTGTCAAAACACGGCTCTTAAACAGGTTCTCAGAGATCTGTTCTGTTGTCTCCTGTCAGTTGGCCTACAAAAAGGCCTTAGCCAATCGTAAATCCAACCTACAGGAAATTGCTTGGGGAGAGCTAGGTCAGGCTTCTGAGCTTAAAGATAGCTCTCTTTTTTGGAGGGTGATAAACAAGCCTTCTTTTGCGAAGGGAAATTGTTCAGTAATATGTCATCATTTCTAAGAGCTACAATGGAGTGACCATTTTGAAGGGCTCTATAATTTTGGGTCCGACGGACCTGGAGTGGACAGGGCAGAAGCTGTAAAGAACAGGGGTAGGGTGGTGTTCACATTTGACAAATTCTCCCAGTGCATTTGTGCGCTATAGCGTAATAAGGCCCCTGGTCCTGACTGGAACCCCCAAACTTGTTTATGGATAACTTTAATCTCTGGGGCTCTGCTTTGACTCTGGTCTTGAATGCTGCTGCTCGGGTGGGGCGTGGGGCACTGCCTCCATGGTCTACGGCAGCGATTGTGCTAGTTTTTAAGAAGGGGGACAAAGACAACCCCCAGTGTTACCATCCTATCTCATTGATTGATGCTGTAGTTAAGGTTCTGGGGAGGGTAATTCTAAATAGGTTGATGGCCAGTGGCTGCTGATAGGGAACAGTGGCGGGGTGAGGGATGTGGGGAGGTTAAAAAAAAGAAAACGTACCTGCAGGTCCTCAGTCACCAGCCTCCGCCTCTCCTTCCTCGCAGGAAGCACACAGGCTCCCAGACTCCCCTAGCCAATCACAGCACTGCATTACAGCAGCGTTGTGATTGTTCTGAGTGCTGTAGTTCAGCGATCAGGGAGGGACCGGGAGGCTGTGCATGTTCTCCACCCAGGTTGTACAATACACCTGGTGGAGTACATGCAAAGTGCACATGACTTTTTAGCCGGCCCAAGACGGCCTGCCAAACCAAGGTGCAGCAGCAACCACTCCTTCTCCCTCTGGGTCCCGGGAGCCCAGCCCCAACCTATCCTGGCTGCAACTGCAAGCGCAATACTAAAAATAAAATGATAATAAAGTTCCGTTATTATCATTTTAATTTTCTTCTGCACTGCTCTTAAAGCAGTTGGGCGCGGCTCCTCCGCCTTAGCAGAGGAGCTGCCGCTTTTGATGGCATGGGCCGATACTAATGAGATATTCTCAGAGGTTCAATATGGCTTTAGGCCTGGGAAGTCAACATCTGATCAGTGTTTGAATTTATACTTCATTATCAACAAGTATACTGTCCCCTGGGCAGAATCTCTCCATTTGGCATTCATGGGCTTCATATCCTCCTTTGACAGGCTTAATCACATGAAGCTATGGGGTCTGCTCCTTGGATTGGGGGTGGACCCGAATATTGTGGCTTTCTTATCAGACCTGCACTCTGGCACGTCAGCATTGGTTCGATTTTCACAAGGTGCAGACCTCACGCTGCCTTTACCCACAAGTGGGATGTTCACGAGGGGTGCATCCTTGCACCTTTTCTATTCACCCTCTACATTAGTGGTCTCAAGACTGTCCAAAGGCGGGAATGCGATAGTTCCGGTATTATTATATGCGGACTATGCAGTTCTCATGGGCTGCACCACCGTGGGGCTGCAGCTACTACTGGACAAGTTTGTTACCTTTATATGTAGTCTGGTTCTGGCAATACAATTTACACAATCGTATGTCATGGTAGTTGGCCCTCTGTCCACTAGTTCTTAAATATTTAAGGTGGCTAATCACACCCTGGCTAAAGTCTCGGCCTTTCCCAATGTAGGGGTGTTAATTGATGCGAACAAAACTTGGAAGCCCCTGATCGACAGGAGGAGACGTGATCTTTTTAAGGCCACGGGGACAGTGCCCAGCTTTGCACGTGGGTAAGGCTCTTGGTCGCCACGCATTTTACTCAAGATCTATCTGGCTAAATGTGTTTCGCTTGTCCGAAAGGCAGTGAGGTATGCCTCAGATCTTTAATGTGCTGAATTAAGATCTGGACCAGGGAATGACTCAAGCTGAACAGACAGATTTTTCAGACTGCCTGTCCCTTTGCCAATCTAGGTCGAACTGACATATGTTTGAATCCCCACTCACTGTCCTGTTTAGAATTGATTAGGGTGAAGGACTTGTTTTTTAGAGCGTGTTTCGTTAGCCAGAGAACAAAGCAAGATGATGAAACCTAAGGTGCGGGGACATGTGCTATTGAAGATAGTTCAGGGCCCGGAGCCTTACCTAGTCTAGGTATCCAATGAAAGGGACAGATTTGTGTTTGCTAAGTTTAAATTTAATCTGTTGCATCATATCCTGAAATCTCCCATTGGCTGCTCTCGCTCTGGTACCCTGTTGCCCTGCAGCTGCAACAATATGTCTCTGCAGGACACTTTACATTTTGTAATGTTCTGTAAATATAATAGTGTGCCCAGAAAACAGTTCATCATCCCGTTGTTGAATTTCCTTACCTTTATGCAAGTACATCCTGCACCTATGTACCTGCAGCTGCTTCCTATCATGTTACTGTTATAAAAACATTGCCTGCATTTTATGGGTAAGTAGATATCATTTGATAAATGAATGGGTTATTGGTCATGATGTACATACAAACAGCACAGAGGGAAATAATCTGGCATTGGAAGTCGAGGGAGGGTCCATCTAGTAGGAGATGGACAACTGAATTATATAAATGGGCCCGCAGTGAGAGTACTTTCAGACTTAGGCAGGCCACCCGTACAGCAAATGAAAAGAGTTTGGAGATGGCAAGGGCATGGGAGGCGTTAGTGCAGGCGTTAAGGAACTCTCAAGTAGAGGAAGACGAGTAGAGGGGAAGGGTACTGAATTGAGTTCCATGGAATGCAGCTATAGATAGGTTTTGATCCATTAGGTTTCTTCTGACTGCTGTGATAGATGCTTGGATTGTGCCCACACCAATAGCAGTGGGGGGGGGAGGGTAGTTTGTGGGGTTAGTTGGGGGCTTTAATGAAGGCATATGGGATGACTGAATGTATAATGTGTCATATGTTGACCTATGTGATGTTTACCCAATAAAATGTGTTTTTTTTTTAAAAAGATGTACATACAAACAGCAGACTGTTCACTCTTTCATGGGAAACGAATGTAAAATCCTCTACGTAGGGATAACGTAAGAAGACGTGCGTGCCTATTAGTGGCCTGTTTGCCTTTTGAGGGCCGCGCCAAGGGACTGGAGCTTACACGAGTAGCAGTGAGCATCACCGCTCCATATTATTCCTAATTAAGTCCAACTGTTCAAAAAGGATTTATCAGATGCGCTTCAGGGGGTGCAAGTAGTGAATTTTGGTAGCTTAATTGAGATGTTTATTTACACCAATTAATTGCGTCACTAGGGGGGGTGCGGACCTCACCGGGTGACACCATCTTATGGGGTGACACCTTTCCCAAATGAGACTATTTTGGACGGTCCAAACCACGTGCAGGTGGGGATCGGCGTCCCAAACTCGCGCAGGTTTGGCCACTTTTCCAAACTCCGTGGCAGAAGAGGTATTAAGGCCGAGGAAGTGAGCGTCCAGAATGCGCGCAGAAACAGGCTGGAGAGGGGGAGTGGAGGGTAACACCAGAGTTCCGAACTGTCGTCGGAGTTAATTTGAGAGTCCACAATCCGCGTCAGAAATGATACTGTCCAAATCAGGCCACCTGGCGTGCTTTACCCGAGGAAGTGGATGCTGAAAGGAAGCAGTGCCACAGGTGCAATCAGGATCCGCTGTGCAGAGCAGTGTTCGAAGGCAGGCGTAAACTGTGCAAAAAAAACGTTGAAGAGTAAACTTCAGATTCTTTTCCTCATCATTGAGTGAGCTGGGAGTTGTGGTAGCGCGTGCACCTAAGCCTCAGTATTCAGTCATTTAATGCACTATGCAACGGCAGTTGATGTACCCCGAGCACTTAGTCCACTCCGCTCTGGACGCGCTGTTCCTTGGTGCATGCACCCTGAAGCCTGGCAGTCCGTGCACTGCACACCGACTCCCAGTCCGCATGGAGCCGCTTCACTGGAGCCTGTGCGCTGCGCGCCTCCAGCGGTGCGCCGGCCGGTGAGCACGGCCCCGGAGCCTGTAGTCCAGGCACCCTCTGGCCCCTGCCTGGTCGTTGCCCCCAGCCGGCCTCCACAGTGCACACTGCTGCAGCATGAACCGAGCACGACAGCTCCTCCCTGGGCTTTATGTGCCAGTCATTGGCAGTGGCTCGGCCCGAAGAGTGCGCCATCCATGACAGAACCTCCCCGGACCCCCGTGAGCGTGAGTCAGCCGCGCGCTCTTCACAGACCAGCCCCGCGGAGTCATGAAAGAAATACTGGACCCGTTAAAGATTAACAAACGCCCCAGTCACTGGGTGAGCTCGGCCCTCGGCGAGCAGCGGAGTGGCCCTGGCCGAGGGATGACTTTGAGCCGCTCAATCACGAAGAGATAGCAGCGGGCGGGCAATAAATAGAGAAGTGAGCGCGCGCCCTCGGGGTCGGCCCAGTCTCGCGGCGGAGACACAGCTGCGCAGCCATGTCTGCGGCTCTCGACGAATACTGCGGGTCAGCCTTTTGGGTAAGTTCACTTTTCATCGGGGTGTTCTTATGGGACGTCTACAGATGGGGTTTGAAGTGACTGTCGTTGGGTAAATGCGCCCTGCTGCTTCCAGTAAGACTTACACTGTTATATAAACACCACTAGCTTCACGAGGCGCTATAATATCTACTTAATAATTGAGTGGTCTGTATTGTCAGTGTGTCATGTGCTAATGCTTGCAAACTGATTTATTGATGTTGAAGCGGCGCATGCCATTACTATCGTGGCATGTATGTATATATAGGTGTTTGAGGGTCTATCAGAGGTGGGGGTCACAAGTGGACCGTGACGCTCCTCACCTAACTCAACAATAGCAAGAAAGCACATATTCTCACCTTGGCTGTGGCTCCGGCAACTAGTGCATCTACTCCAGGGATCTGTGTTTGACTTCATGGTTCCAAGTGTGAATCACGATGGGTCCACTCAGCTCTTCAACCGCCCACGCGCTTCCCTCACATGAACATTATTGAGTAGATAGCAATAAACATGTTTTCTGTCAATAACGTCAATAGGCCTCGTTGACAAGTAAGCCTACTATGTGTTGTATGATGATGTCAAACTGCCTTTTTATGTATAGATGTTGTAAACAAAGGTACTGAATCCTAACTAAAGAGGTAAACCCTGCAGTGAGATAACATCTGATTAAACCTGCTTTGTAAGTAAGGGCTCGGCTATTTTTTCCCAAAGCCATATTAATTTAGAATATGTTAGGCTGGTAAAACCATTTCACACCTTAGTTAAGCTGTACTATGGTTAGAGGTAAAATGTGACCTGTGCACTGTAGTAATCAATACATGAGTATACGTTTATTAGTTCAATGTATCCACATTTGTTCTAATTGGCATGACATGTTTTTGGTTTCCATAGGGCATGGCTGTTGTTAAATGTACTAATAAACTTTAGACGAAGTTGCATGAAAAGTAGCAGAGGCTTTATACATCCAAACTTAGTTCCGGTATGTCCTGTGTAATGATTGGTCAGTGGGTACAACATTATTTGAGGAGTTTAAAAACACATGCTTCCCGTTGTAAATGCCATAGGAATGTTCAATGAACGGGATTGCGCCAAACTTGACATTAAAATAAGACGTTTTTTTAGAATAGGCACTTTCCTGGTTTGTCATATGCATGTTCAGTGGTCTTTGAGATATTTATTTTCCAAAAAGTACTGTTAGTCCTTTAAGAAATGTTCACACCTGATGGTGGCATTTTTTCTCGTTGGTCATTTTGATATCCATGGGTCCAGGATTGATACAAAGCATCTGAATGGCTTGCTGTGACCGAACATGTTTATACCACTCACCTTTAGCAGTGCTTAATTTGTAAAATAGAGAATAAGTGCCAGGGCTCTCGTCAGGAGGCCACTTTAGCTTGCACCACACATTGAACCAGCCTTGCTGTCAATGATAGTAACAACAGAACTACTAACCATCACCCTCCTACTAGTGTGACAGTTCAGACTAATTCAGGCCCCCAAAGCTGTAAGAATGGTTTGGTGGCAGGCAATAGTAATTTTGAATGTATATTGATTCAATGATTAACTGTTGTTGTGGGCATCTCTACATTAGTCAGATAGCACCACCTTGTGGCAGACTGTCACAAGTGCTGGTGTAGACAATTGAGTGCCAGTGTCAAGAACCGGAAACCGCTGGCTCAAATTAAGCACTGCCGTTATGTGATGTGAGGGATCCAGGGCCATTCATGGATGGCACGCTATCGTCTGAAGTGTCCTTGGCACAGTAACCAAGGACCCATCCTGCTCCCCATCTACCACCCTATATGGTTTCCTGCACAGGGGATCTGCAGTACTAAAAGCTTGGCAGATGCTCTACATATTATTGTTTAGCAAAACTCTGTTGGATCCTAAGGGGCCACCGAGCGTGGGACTCCTTTCAATGTGAATACCCAGACGCCAGCAGAACCAAAGGCATGGCAAGACTAATAGTTAGTAATTTCCACTTAGTTTGTCTCTGATAGCCTCTCTGATCCCAATGAAAAATTAGTGCTGACATTTGACGAGGTACTAAAGGCTATAGGGAAATTGGCGTCGGGTGAGGCTCCAGGCCTTGACAAACTCCCATGAGATTTGTTCAAACACCAACCAGAGATCTGGCGTCCTTATCTGCACATTATTTTTAACTCCATTCTAGGCGGGATGGATATCCCCTGTACTTGGCTGGGGGCAGAGATAGTACCGATTTTCAACAAGCATTAGAAATGCAATCGGGCTCGGATTTATTTGAGTTTGAGCTAATGGCATTGTAAATGCCAATGTATTGTTGCTATGTGTTATGGAGTGTGTTCATGTGGTGTGTACTGCCAGTGATCTCCTTGTGAGTGTGAGAATATTGCACCGTTACTGCCTGTGATGTCCTTCTTGTGAGTGTGAGAAGCTTGCACCTCTGCTGCCTGTGGTCTCCTTGTGAGTGTAAGAAGCTTGCACTGCTGCTGCCTGTGATGTCGTTCTTGTGAGTGGGAGAAGATTGCACCTCAGCTGCCTGTGGTCTCCTTGTGAGTGTAAGAAGCTTGCACAGCTGCTGCCTGTGATGTCCTACTCACTACTCTACTCTACTCACTACTCTGCACTCACTACTCACTACTCTACTCACTACTCTACTCACTACTCTACTCACTACTCTGCACTCACTACTCACTACTCTACTCACTACTCACTACTCTACTTTCTACTCACTACTCTACTCACTACTCTGCACTCACTACTCACTACTCTGCACTCACTACTCTACTCACTACTCTCCACTCACTACTATACTCACTACTCACTACTCTACCTTCTACTCACTACTCTACTCACTACTCTACTCACTACTCTCCACTCACTACTCTCCACTCACTACTCTGCTCACTACTCACTACTCTACTTTCTACTCACTACTCTACTCACTACTCACTTCTCTACTCACTACTCTGCATTCACTACTTTACTCACTACTCTACTCTACTCACCTCACTACTCTACTCACTACTCTACTCACTACTCACTAGTCTGCACTCACTACTCACTACTCACTACTCTACTCACTACTCACTACTCTGCACTCACTACTCACTACTCTGCACTCACTACTCACTACTCTGCACTCACTACTCTGCACTCACTACTCTACTCACTACTCTGCAGTCACTACTTTTGATAAAAGTGCTAATTATGAGGCAGATTATGTGGCCAATGTGGCAAGTTCATAATTATGCTGTAAACCCTGCATCCAAAGTGACAAAATTGCATATTTTTCTGACCCTCGCAATTTTCTATTGCTTTATTAACATGCCATTTGTGAAAGGCAAACAAAACGTGAACATTCTAGTTTCAAACAGTGTCCATAGTTAGCCGCACACTTGAACGAACAACTCCAACAATGCCTCCCTTCTGGGAACAGAACTTGTTTTTGACAGTGCAAACTGTACCTTTTATTTTAGTAAAAATTATACACCCCTCTCTATATAATGAAGGACTGTTCTGTCATTTTACTGCGAGCAACCAAACGACATAGTCCACTATGTTAATTACTATGTTCAATGTAAAAAAATCCGTTTGGAAAAATGAAAAAACATATTTTGAAGCGTGACTTATGTACCAAAAGCGTGAAGAAGAGTGACACGTGGAGTTGATTCATATCTGTAGACCAGAGTGAAGATGTCTGATTCTGATGCAAAACTAGCATGTTATGTGTGTAGCAGAAGTAGCATCTCCGACCCCAATAACACAACAAACACCGCTCACCTATCAAACCGCGCGTGACATGCAGGCAGTCAGCTGTCTGTTGATTCCTCTTTGAGGTTGGTGTCACGCATTTACAGCAGCAGGCGGAGTCATCCATGTCGTGTTCGTTTTATCCCGAGGAACCCACCTTTGCCGTTTCGGGGGCTTTGTGTACTGTCCACACTTGTTTTTACAGCCCTACAGACGGACAACATAAAGATACCAAGCCTGCAGTATCTCCTTTCAACAGAACATCCGTTAAGATAACTCACAGGGTAATGCGCCCCCTGCAGCGCACTGCAGGTGACACGAAGGTTCTGCTTTTGCAGGGATAAACTGCCTGAATGCAATTCAGTTGAGAAAAGTGGTTAAGTGACATTTCATTTCCATCACTGGCAAACGGCAAATTCAACGAAAGTAACTCGACATAAAAACACGTCATTGTTTTTCTCCTCTTACACATCGCACACGTATCTCTCCTTTTTGGAGCAGTGCAATAGTGTTTGATGCTTCCTCGCTGTGGTGTCTTAGGAAGCCCATATTCACAGTAAATATAGCGCGTTTTCAAAATAAAGAGTCGTGTCACTGGCACGTGCATGTAATGTGACTCAGCAGATTAACCGCTCCCTGCTGTGACCTGCTGTCATGCTTCAGATGTCTGTTGATCGAGTACATTTACTCCATTGAATTGCGAGTTATAGGCTTTACTATGTCCTATACATAACAGAAATCACAGGTTGTTACCGCGTCAGTGTTTTGTTATTTTTTTAGTGAATGGTTTCAGTTTTCACAAATAGACTTTTAATGATTTAATTAAATCGTATTTAAACAACCCTGATTTTAAAAAGCGCTGCATATAACGAATGTTCCTTTTAATCCTTTTTACTGTTCTATTTTTTTATCACATTTTATGGTTAATGACTGCGTCTGCTCTATGTAAAAAATGCAATATGTTATTTCCTCGAGTAATGTTGCAAACAATTCGTGTATTTTTCTTCTCTTTCCCAAAATTGTTACTTTCACATCGTCATCAGATTCTCGCACAAACTCTCTACCCGTAGATATTAGCTTTTGCATTGATGACTTTAAGCACATTTTCAAAAGAAAGTTATTTAAAAAAATATATATATATACGCACAGATTATTTCGGCTGGAGTAAAATGTTAAACGGCAATCGCTTCAATTAAGAACAGTCTAGGAAATCACCCGCCTTCACTCCGGGTAAGTCCCCTAGATGAAATCATTTTTGGTAGTTTTATATTGCACGATTCGACTCGAAGGTATTAGGTCGCTTTACAACAGCACCAGTTGCTTTAACACAAGTACACATTATTATTTATTTATGTATTAATTTATTTTTGGAGGGACGGGGACATTAAGTGATTTGCCTAGAATCACAGGAAGTTGAAGAGACGCCGAGACTCGATTATCGTTCCCTAGTCCCAAACTCGAAGCTCTGTCTGTAGATCCACGTTCTCTCCCCTAGACTTGTACTTTGGGTATTTTTATCTAACGGAGGCTGTAGTGATGGTTCATGTTTCCGAAGTCTTGGCAGGGAATGGACGGCTCGAAACACCTGGAAGGTGTAAATCAGAGGCAGGGTAAACATTTCACGTCTGAACACATGACAGACCCACAGGGCTGAGCTCGCTGCATTTCTCGGCTGGAAAAGCAGAAATCTGCTGGAAACCAGAATCGGAAGATTCAAGCCTTCATGCTTCTGAGGTCGATAAAACCGAGTGTCCCTGATTTATAAACCAGCGCTTCTCCGTTGGACAGCGAGCGCTGGTAGTCACAAGGCAAAGACAACCGATTAATAAAATGAAAATCAGTATTTATTGTCAATAGCTGACTAATACCCCTTCGTGCATGAGTGTGGGTTAAATATGTGTACATTAAATTCGATACTTAGCCTCTGGGATGGGTGGGAACAAATCGACATGCTCGCCGAACGCAAGATTTATCCCCCTGACAGCTCCTCGGCACTGGAACAGTAAAACTCCAAATGAAAGAAGCAAGCTGCCGAAACCGCGATAAACCCATTCATCCCCTGAATAAATATGCTCGGACTTGCACCCACCCACAGGAGGCGCAAACAAACACCGAGGCCCTTAAAACCACTTTTAAAGCTGCACGACCTCCACCGCTTCCCGCCCGGTGCGCGTGCCAACTGTAACATGATGCCACGGCCATGTGTTTATGACTTTTTGTATGCAATGCCATGGTGAACGCGCTCGCACCATCTGGATTGCATTACACGGGCACTCTGACAGCTCCTAATTAAGATTAATCACTCGGCCGTGCTCGTTCGCGCACACAATATGCCACATCGGCCACGCGTAAATTACTTATAGCCTATCAGGTCAACGCTACAAAAAAAACAGCACAGCGAAGACGAATCACT
Organism: Lissotriton helveticus; assembly: GCF_964261635.1. Taxonomy (NCBI): domain Eukaryota; kingdom Metazoa; phylum Chordata; class Amphibia; order Caudata; family Salamandridae; genus Lissotriton; species Lissotriton helveticus. The sequence continues at coordinate 1,020,669,425 of NC_136065.1, read as the reverse complement.
AGGCAGATACCAGAAAACACTAAGGAATGTGCCTGGAAAGAGCCCTTTCTGAATTCCTTCTTCTTTTGAACGCATAAGAACTCGGGAAGCTCCGCCTCCCCACTTCGTGGAGGCGGAGGCCCGAGCCCTAAAAAGGGCTCTCCTCTGCTCGCAGTCAACTACAGGCCGATTAGCCTTATAGACGTGCCTCAGAAAATCTTTGCCCGTCTCCTGCTAGTCCAACTCCTGAACTGGATGGAGGACAATGCGATCCTCAGTCCGCTTCAGGCGGGCTTTAGGAAAAACACGTCCACCAAGGATCAGATTTTTCGCCTCGTTCTCCTTTACTGGAAGACGGTGGGGATCGAGGGGGGGAGTCTGTACATGGTGTTCGTGGATTTGAGGTCTGCATTCGACCTGGTACCACGCACAAAATTATGGGCAGTGCTTAAGAAGTTGGGTGTCCCCTCGCAGCTTCTACAGGCAATAATCGGGCTCCATGATGGCAACTTTGCCCAGGTCAGGTGTGGGGGGGGGGGGGGGGGGGCTTTGTCATCCAGATTTCCTGTCTGCAGGGGGGTAAGACAGGGCTGTGTCCTCGCACCGACCCTGTTTTGCCTCTTTGTAAATGGGGTAATATCCCATTTGGATAACGTAAGGAATAACGATGCCCCCAGGTTGGCAGGCAGGAGGGTCCCGGCAATCATGTTTGCCGACGATACACTCCTGCTTTCCAAATCCCCGATGGGAATCCAACGGATTCTAGATGGGTTTGGGGATTTCTGCAGGGCGCATGGCCTCGAAATAAACGCAGAAAAAACCAAATTCATGGTATTCAACCCCTCATCTAACACCAGGCCCTATCCAACCTTGGGATCGGTCAGGCTGGAAAGGGTTAGAACATTTCAGTACCTGGGGGTAACTTTACACGAAAATCTATCTTGGGGTCCACAGGTAGCAAGATCTCATTTAAAGTTATCCCAAATGGTGGGGGCAATTTTGAAGGTCTCGAATTCATCTACCTTCAAACCAGTCAGTCCAGCCCTGGAGATGTACAAAACCCAAGCCAGAGCAGCTTCAACCTATGGTGCCGAGTTGTGGGGTCACAACGCTGGGACAGATCTTGCTAAGGTGGAAAACAACTTCCTTAGGCGCTTGTTGGCCTTACCACAAGGCACGCCCCTGCTACCATTGAGACTTGATCTGGGGCTCTCTCCGATAGGAGATGAACTGGCTTTGAAGCCGCTGAGGTTTTGGCATAGACTGTGGTCCACCAGTGAACTATCCCACTACAGACAAGACCTAAAGCACGTTTTGAGTCTTAACACCTGTGACAGAATTCCATGGGTGGCACACGTGAAACGGGAATTCTATCGACTGGGTCTGTCTGAACTGTGGGATAACCCTGAAGGAGGTTGTTTAGGCTTGCCCCGCAAAAGACTCACCAAGATTTTTAAAGACAAGAGCCTGATTTCGCTCGCGTGCGCCCCGAAAATTGGTACCCTTACCGAACAATTTTTGGTCACCAAAAGCTCCTTCTGTTTTGAAGGATACATGGACATTATATTCTCCATTTCCACAAGGAAACTCTTTACCCAGTGGAGGTTCGGCACACTGCCACTCAAATCTTTCACAAGCAAATGGACAACGCTGGCTGACAAAATTTGCCCGGAGTGTAACCAGAGTGTAGAGGACGAACTACACGTGCTGTTTTTCTGCCCTGCCTACAGCAAGCCGAGAAAGTACTGGCTAGTCCCATTATGTAGGAATCTGGGCTTCAGAAACTATTTAGAATCATATAGAATCTTGAAAACAAGCACTCTGCACTTTATTGTCTTTGCTGTAGCCAAGTACTTAATGGCCATGTGGCAGATAAGGGGAAAAATACTGAAAGGGTAATCCTTAATTCCCTATTGTGGAATGAACTGCACTGAAATGTACCGAATTGGGTTTTAATTTTTAGAGTCCACTATGAATTGATTCAATTAGTCCTCTGTTCCCCCGTACTGTGGTCTTTCCCATATATTGTACGTTTTTATCTGTTTTAAATGTTTTATTGCATCTTTTATGGCCGAAATAAAGAAACTTTGGATTGGATTGGAATAGTTATGTAAATTGTAAATTGATACTTGTATAGCGCACTACTCACCCGCAAGGGTCTCAAGGCGCTTGTACGAATACCGCTGTGGAACCCATCCTGGATTTCCCTGTGAGGTGTCCACTCCTGGGCACCCACAAGGTGGAGGCCAGGCATCCTTAGCGTTGTGGGGGCCGTTGTGGAGATTAAGCAAGCTATTGCCCAGAGTTGCAGAGTGAGACTCCATGATTGGAATAGGCACCGAGGCGAGAATTATCAGGTCCATGGAGTTTTGAGCCCAAGACCCGCCGAGGCGGGGAATTGAACCCTGGTCCCGGGCTAGACCTCTGCATCAGGGTCTGCCGCTTTAACCATTGAGCCACACTTCTCCAAGTTAGTGAGAGCTTATGCCTAGTCATTGGCTACGTTGCTTTTTACATGCAAGTGCTTGACTGTCTGTTCCTTCTAAAATCTATATAGTGTGTCACGACTGAGCCCCCTCATGCACTATGATTTTGAGAGGTGTGGAGGGGTGTTTGTGTACAGGAGGGGTGGCACATCTCTGTATTGTGATCCTTTTGTTTGTTTGTAGCCGTAGTTTGGTGTGACAGATAAAAATAAAGCAGTGCTTCATTTGTATAAAAAAAAGTGCCAGGGATCTTATCAGGAGACCACTGCAGCTTGCGCCACACATTGCACCTTCAATGCTGCCAATGAAAGTACCAACACAACTACTAACCATCACATTTCTACAAGTGTGACAGTTCAGACTATTTTAGGCCTCCAAAGATATAAGAATTGCTTGGGTGGCAGGGAATAGTAATGTTTACTGGATATTGAATTAATACTTACCTGTTATTGTCACCATCTCTAATTTAGCCAGACAGCGCCGCCTAGTGGCAGGCTGTCACAAGCGCCGGTGTTGACAATTAAGTGCCAGTGCCAAGCACCGGAAACCACCATCTCAAAATAAGCACAGATAGAAAGGCCAGAAAGTTTGTTGGCGCTCTTTTTTTCCTGTGCTGCTTTCACCTTTCCCTTTATCTCCTTCCCTCATCAATTGTTGTAAGCATACAGTTACGTGTCTGGTTAAAAATTCATATAATCTTCAATAGAGCAGGAAAATGTGTGTTGCATTCACCTTCCGCTGTAGCCTGATAGAAAGAATCAATACATGCACAAAGAACTGTGGCGTGGGCCACCATAGAATACTTTGGCGAAAGAGATGGGCTGTCTGCCCATCACCTCATCATGTGTGCAGCTCTGGCAAGAAGAGCTGAGCTCAGCAATAGCCACTTTTGGCTGAAGGAATATTTAGGAGAGATCCACAAGTTCAATGGACATTCTGTGATTGCGAAAAAGAAGAAAAGTGCGATATGAAATTCCTCATTCGTCCTTTTATACCCAATCTATTCGCTTATGAGCATTTGGATCGTATTATAGGATGTGCATCAATTCTAGGCAAAATCCCTTTAACTTAACTATGTACAGTATTTTTGAAGAGGGGATGCATGTACCAAAAGCGGCGATAATCAGTAAATTGCCCCATATTACTTATGCTGATTTTGTAGGTATTTAAAATACCATACATGCAATATCATGCAATACATCGAAATGTTAATCCTATTTTTAATTAGCACAGTTCTTTATACATTTAAACAATGTACTTGAACTTCAGCCAACATGTGCAGACCTACGGCTTTCTCAAGGCTGTAATGCATGAAACCTAAGAAAGCATGCAAATAGAGAAAATGAAAGAAATACTACATGGAAAATAAGAGAAACCTAGGAGAAATAAATAAGAATTAGGATATGTCATATTTACCAATGCATACATGTCTAAATCACACGGTGTGAGCGCACACTGTGTTGCACAGCAAACATTGAGAGCCACTCAAAAGAAAGTCTGTGCTGCACATAAGATTTCGGGTGGGGAAGGTAATGTGTATGGGGCTTTCACTCGAGTTAAGAAATACTTGCAGGAATAGTAATTTTTCAGATGTTACCTCGGGCACAGGATATTAGCCAAAAACATATGGTATCATTCATTTTTAAATATTGTTAGATGCCTTTCCAAGTTCATTGACTAGTATTAAGCTCTGCATGGATATTTCAGTAGTGATAATTTCAACGAATGTTGGTGGGCTTCATCGAACTTCTAAGTAAAGGGAAGAGAATCAAAATTAGAAGGAGCCCAGGAGAGGTATAACCTATAAATTATGTTGAACTTAAGTCAGAAAAAATACATGGAAGGCCTTATTAAGCATTATTCTTGTGTAATATTAGTAAGTAAAATTAAAGAAAAAGACGAGACATTTTATTAAAGGGAAATGATTTGAGTGTACTGAAAATTCTAGTCCAAGCGTTACCTGTTGCTTTAGTAGCTCTAATGTATAATCAAAGGCATCTAAATAATAAAAAAGAGGGAAAAGGGCACCGTATGAAAACTGTTGCCGATACAAATAAAATCTTTCTTGAAATAAGATTGCTGACCACTGTTTTACTATCTCAAATTGCAGTCCTTTCAGAAATTATTGTACAGATAGGATCAGTTGTTTCCTATAATGATAACCGAGTTTAAACATGAAATGTTGGCAATTTCTGTCTGTGTCTTTGAGGAATTCAGGATATCAGGATAGTGTTTCCTCTGTACCTAGCTGATACTTTGTTATATCACTTAGTATCCAATTTTTTATCTAATTTGTTATTTCCAAAATCTGTTATTGTAACCTATGAGCTGCTTACAAATTTCTATAACCCTTTAAAAACCTAAGTATATCTTATGGAATCTGAAGCACCCAGTTGACGAATAAGTGTCACACTATCACCTTCTAGAGTATCCATCCATCTTGAAAGGTTCTGTCTTTTCAATATTTGTGGGTTTGAAACATTCCATTTCGTTTCTCCTCTCTATTTTATTTCACAATGATATACATAACTAGCTTTTCTTTCTATATTAAGTTAATTACCTTCCAGGTATATTTCCAGGATGTTTCTTCCTGAGGTCAACATAATTGATATGTTATACCTGTACTGTGTTAGTTCTCGTTTTGATTATCTTTCCTCAACATGGACGTTCAGTCAAGCCCTCCAGCATTCATTGAAATGATCTGTTGAAATGATCACCCAGTTGTATAAGATAAAAATGCAACTCAATATAAATCCAATACCAATTTATAAAAATAGGTTGTATTTTTATCTTTAAATAGACATCGCAATGACAAAAACCCACCGGAGGTTTCCAGAGATATGAATTCTTAAAGAAACAATAAATCATAGCTTTTCACTTAGTGGAATAAATCGTTGTAATCTGCCACAGCTTGCGGTGTAGGGTTAGTCAAGACAAATGACTTGAAAACTGCTATAAGAGCACTCTTATGAGAAGCAACACTGTCAGGGATCCAGGCACAGGGACCATTAAGGTCCAGTGGAACAGTTACCTCGCAGTTAAAGCTGTCTATGGTCCTGTTTCAGGGTCAATGGGGGACCCCCACAGGAATGAGTAGAGTGGTCCTGATACAAGAGATGCAGAATGCTGAAGATGCTCAAGGATGCTGAGGATGCAGAGCCAGTGTTGGGGTTCTTCCTGTGGCCACCCCTTGGTCCATGGAGGGGCAACTTTAGTTTCAAAGGCCGATGTCCCACGATGTCTGGGTGAAGTCCATCCAAAAACAGTTGTCACTGGGCTACTGGTCTCCAGTTACAGCAAAAGCAGCGTTTCCCATTAACTGGCAGTAACTTTATTGCTTAACAACCAAACTTCACTCCAACGACTCTCCTGGGCCCAGCAGACTTAGTTGCAACTTTTGATGATTAGGACTGTGTCTCCCAGGCACACCTTGGTGTCCCGCGATGGTCAGGCATCTTGGCTCTAGGCTGTCAGAGGAGCAGGGTTCTCAGCTTTTATGGGCCTGTTGCTGTAACAGAGAGTTAGTCAACAGACTCTTGAAGTCAGCTTCTCTGTCTGGGCCTTAAGGATAACTTTTCCTTGAGCAGAACACCAAAGGCACAGCACTTCCTTTGCTAGCCCAAGTTGTAGCAGGTGCAGTCCTGTATTTGATCCATCCTTTCTTTGCTGGGTCCAGAGATCAGCAGGGCAGTCCTTCTTCAGTCCTGTATCTAGTACAGGCATGGATGCCACTTTTATGCCAGTTTCTTGCCCTCAGGGCTATGGCGACTACTAGCCAATGGGCTGCCAGGTGTCCTCTAGCCTGGTGATGACTTTCATTGAAATGTGGCATCTGGCTAGGGCAGAACACACCATTCTGCCCACTTTCAACATGGCACAGCCCTTCTCTTGGTGTATGGAGCTCCCTAGCCCATCCTAGAGATGTGGATGCTTGGCACCTCCAACCCCACGGAAAAACTGGTTTTGCAACAGCTTCTCTCTGTCTGAGAAGCCAGCCTGTATGCTAAAACAAAAGAGCATCTCCTCTGGTGACTACCATTTGTTGCCCTTCAAAAGCTGCTTCCTTTTGAAGCTCACCTTTTGGATCACACTCTGGTCATACTGCCAGGAGGCGGTTGCACCTCTTCCCTTGGCAGATTCTTTGTGTTCCTTCCTTAGAGCCAATCACACCTCTCCCCAGTAGGCAGACATTTGTCTGTAGGACACTAGCTTGTATGCAACTGTAATTGATCACTGGAAACCCTGGGCAACAAAGTGGCTACTTTGTAAAGTTGCCATATGTGCAAACGTTACATTAAATTTGACTTGAGAAACTAGTCTAGTGTTGTGGAATGATTCTTTAGATACCTTGAAGTATCATATTTGGTAGTCCCATTCAGAAGTTGGCCCTGCTGAGTTGTCACCGTGTAACCCTGTACTCGCCAATGGGGCTTCTATCCATTCCACAGTAACAATGACTGTGTGGGTTATACTGTCAGGACATTTAAGTTACTAAAACACATGTCAATCCTCTTAATATAATGCACCCTGCCTTTAGGACTCAGTAGGTCTGCCTTGGGGATGACATACATATTAAAAATTAATGTTTGGGCTTTGCCATTACTCTAAAAGGCAAAGTCGAGTCGAAGTTTAGAAACTTCTCTTCCAGCCATGACTAGTGGGTTGAGAGTTATGCTTTGCTTAGTCACACTTGTGCTGTCACAATAAGTGCTGCAGTCCATGAGGGACACTTTAACTTACAGGCCCTGGCTACCTTTAGAACCACATACGAGGGACTTATATGTAAGTTAACTTATGCCAACTGTGAGTGAGCCAATTTGACAAACATTTTTATAAGGGTCAGAGCGCTGGCATTGAGGCCTATTTGGCAGGACTCAGTGCACTGATAGTGTCAAAAAAACAGCAGAATCCGTCCAAAAACATGGGCGTGAGCATGCAACAAGAGGCTTTTGCTTACAATTACTGGTTCTCAACTCAATATTTTTATTTTTTTTAATTGAATATTGGTACACATCAACAGATTTGCGATTCAGTAACAGAAAATCAATGGCATACATTAGTTATAATTCAAGTACATTTAGACATGGCATCATATCGTATTCTAGAACGTCTACTCCATCGACCCCCCCGTGCCCCTTAGTTGTGGTGTAATGGGGCCGGCCTTGCGTCCTCCGTCGGCGCAGATTAGTTGCTGCCATCCGATTTATGCTCTGATGGGGGAGGTTCGCAAATGTCATCCCGATATTGATTCCACTTTCCCCAAATTCGTGTCCATTTCTTTGGACAGCCTCTGTGGATGTAGACCGATTTCTCTGCCACCATTGTGCTGTCCATGTCTTGACACCACTGCTGAGGCGTCGGGGACTTATCCAAACCCCACCGCTGTGCTATGATGCGTTTAGCTAATGTCATCCCCAATGTTACCGAGTCCTAGTCTGTGTGATTCAAGTCTGTCGGCTCCCGGATGTTAAGAAGGCAGCTTTTTGGGGCAGGCGGGATAACCACGTTAGTGACTTGGGGATGGTGCGCAAAACAGAGGTCCAGTAAGAAGCGATCCATGGACAGTTCCTGAGTGTGTGCCAAAAGGTACCCTCAGCACCACATTGCTGGAGGCAGAGTGGAGTGTTCGCCTTACCTATGCTGTGTAGCAGGGTCCTTGTATAATAGATGCAGTGTAGGATTTTTAGCTGGAGTAATCTAAGGGTGGAGGGAATTGCCATCTCCCTCAGGGACATCGGGCCACCTGCCAGTCCTCCTAATCTAGGTCGCCCAAGTCGGCCTCCCATTTCCTTTTCAGGGCTACTGTAGGGTCTTGCTGGTTGTTTATTATTTTCCGGTAAGTCATTGAGATGGCTTTTGTTTGGAGGTGGTCCGTTAGTACCCTATCCTCTAACGGTGAGGACTCAGGCAGCTGTGTGCCCGCAGGGATCGCTGCTCGTAAGGCATGACTTACTTGGGCATATCTATATGTCCCAGTTTGCGCCAATTTATGTGTCTTGCAGCTGCGTGAAAGGTACTACTCCCCCCTTTTGCCACAGGTCCCCTACCTTGGAGATTCCGATGATGTCCCACAGCGGTGTAGCCTGTGTGAGCTTTCCCTCCCACCCCATCGCCCTCTGTGCCTCATGCCAGATTTGTATTGTCTCACACAGAGAACAAAGAACACAGAGAGTCCGCCTCCCCCCGTTTCGATCCGAGGCTACCAAAGTCATCTGCGGCGTACCGCAAGGATCATCACTCAGCCCCACCCTCTACAACGTCTACATGAGACCTCTTGCAGCCATCGCACGCCAACACAACCTCAACATCATCTCCTACGCCGACGACACCCAGCTGATCCTCTCCCTCACCAGAGACCCCGACACCGCCAGAACCAGCCTACACGAAGGGATGAAAGACGTCGCCGAGTGGATGAGGAACAGCCGCCTGAAGCTGAACTCAGACAAGACGGAAGTCCTCATCCTGGGACCATCGCCCTCCGCCTGGGACGACTCCTGGTGGCCCCCCGCCCTGGGCACCGCACCCAAGCCAACAGACCACGCACGCAACCTGGGCTTCATCCTGGACTCCTCTCTCTCGCAGTCTCCTCAGCGTGCTTTCACACCCTGCGCATGCTTCGCAAGATCTTCCGATGGATCCCGACCGAGACCAGGAAGACGGTCACCTAGGCACTCGTCACCAGCCGACTGGACTACGGAAACGCCCTCTACGCCAGAACCACAGCCAAGCTACAGAAAAGACTCCAGCGCATCCAGAACGCCTCCACCCGACTCATCCTGGACGTCCCCCGACGCAGCCACATCTCCGGCCACCTGAGGGACCTGCACTGGCTCCCCGTCAACAAGAGGATCACGTTCCGGCTCCTCACCCACGCACACAAGTCTCTCCACGACCTGGGTCCCAAGTACCTCAACGACCGCCTGACCTTCTACACGCCCACCCGCCAGCTATGGTCTACCAGCCTCGCCCTCGCCGCCGTACCACGCATCCGAAGAGCCACCGCCGGAGGAAGATCCTTCTCCTACCTGGCAGCCAAGACATGGAACTCCCTCCCCATCCACCTTCGTCTGACCCAGGACCATCTCACCTTCAGGAGACCACTCAAGACCTGGCTGTTCGAGCAGTAGTGGACCCCTTCCCCCAAGCACCTTGAGACCCTTCCGGGTGAGTAGCGCGCTATACAAATGTTATGATTGATTGATTGAACTCAATCTTGAGTGAAATCCTCATACATATCCCCTTCTTCAGCAAAATAACGCATGTTGCACAGATTTTCTTTAGAGTGAATCTCTCCACATTTGCTATGCAACACAGTGTGTGCTTTACAGTATGATTGAAACATGTATTCATTTGAAATTGACATATCCTAACTCTTATTTATTATTTTTTTTCTCTCATGTTTATTTTCATTTAATTTTATTTTACTTCCTGTATTTCCATAATTTCTTTGATTTCATACACTACCGTCTTGAAAAAGCCCTGGGCCTGCGCGCAAAGTTAGAGTGAAACACATTTTGGCTGAAAGTAGAAAAAAATGAAATATATATATATATATATATATATATATATATATATATATATATATATATATATATATATATAACTTTGCCAACTAAATAGAGAATTAATACCTCAATGTATTATTTGAAATTGGATCTAAGGGTTTCTATATATCTACAAAGATCAGCATAACCAATTTAAAACATTTTACTGTCAATCACAGCTTTTGGTATGTGCATTTTCACTTCAAAAATAGTAGACATTATGTGAGATCGGCCATCACTGAGAGAGGCAAAGTGACTGTGCACCTTTTGGGACACTGATTTCCAGTCAGCAGAACTACACCTCCAACTTTAAATTTGAGGGACCCGTTAACTTGTCAAAAAATGCCACTATTTCTAGCTATCGGCAGTCTAGTACAAGCACATATGAAAGAAAAGAGGCAGGGCTGAGATCGGAAAACTCTCCACCCCTCCTGAAGAAGTAAGGATATTCTCAAGGACGGAGGAAATAGCTATTGTTTTAGATAAGATTGAGAAGAAAGGATGCTGCTTGGCATGCTGAGAATCTCCAATTTCTCCTCGAGCTGCAGATCATGCTGCTCCATGAGCTGCCATGAGGATCTTTGCTTGAAAAGAGATGCCAAGGTCCGGGACCTGTTGCTGATGTTCATCCGGCGGCAGCTCCTCCGCTAAGGCAGAGGAGCGTCGCCACACTGTATTTTGAGCAGTGGATAAAGGAAAACTAAAATGATAATAAGATTATGTTATTATAATTAAATTTTTCCGGTTTACAGGGTGGGCGGGGCTTGGCTGTGTCACAGCCAGCAGGGAAATGAGTGGTGAGCACTTAAGTGCACATGACTGTTTGGCCGGCCAAAAAGTCATGCGCACTTTGCTTGTTCCCCACCAAGCTATTATACACAGCCTGGTGGGGAACATGCACAGGCTCCCACTGCCATTCTGAGCGCCGAACCACAGTGCTCAGACCAATCACATTGCAGCGTTGTGATTGGCTAGGGGAGCCTGTTTGTGTTTCCTGCTTCAAGCAGGAACAGAAGAGAACGACGCAAGGTGGCAGTCCAGAAGCAATTTAAGTCATTTTTATTACTTATTGTTGTATCCCCCCCACCTCACCCGTGCTACTTGGTGGCAGCCGCCTGCGTGTTCATCCCAACTCAAGGTCACAAGCAGCAGGAGCTCGTTATATCCTTTCTAGGTCTCTCTGAGCAAGGGGATAACATGGTGTTGCAGGAGCCACCAGATTGAGCGAAGTGTAAATAGGTTTTTAGGGCTGGCCTTTGTGGAAATGCTGACTTTTGAGGCCCTCTCCCTCCTTCCCTTTAGCTCGCTTTCCCCCTATTCATGGTTTTGTATAAAAGAGTGCAGCCCACCTGCATTGGTTCCTATGTGGTGTCCAGTGCTGCTGGTTCTGTCATTGAAGAACACATAAATCTGTTTTGCTGTACCATCCCCTTTGTCAGTGCCCGACACCCTCTGCACAACGAATCACAAGGTTTAGAGGAACACTCCATGCGGCCACGGCTGCTACAGCGCAGTGTTGCATCTGACTGCTGCCCCTCTCAAGAGTAATGTGGAAAAGTAAATTTTGCCATGTTCTGTGTCCCTACGTGTTCCCCATCTTATGTTATATGTGCATGATTAATATGCATATGTATTCCCTTATGATCGATTAAAGACGCAATTCTAGTTGTGTCCAACTCTAGTATGCCAGTTTCCAGTCCTCGTGAAAGCTACGAGTATTAGGCCTATGTAAAGCTATGTTGCCACGTTTCATAGTGTGCACGTTAATTCAGAATAAAGTCCCCGTTTCTAGGCCTCAAAAGGGCCCGGACACCAGATTCAGCTCCTGTCTCCTGAACCCTCGCTGAGGAGCGATACAGCCCCCACCTGCATCCCTGACCCTTCACTTACTTCCTGCCTCACAGTGCCCGGCTCGGCCTGGCTCTGCCTGCCAGTCTGCCAAGAGTATGTTATGATTCTAGTTATCAGTCCAGCCCTCCTTCTCTGCATTCCTAAGCTACTGAATCGCATCAATAGTTTCAGTCATCGTCTAGCCTTTACGTCTCCATGTAAGAGAAATACTGTATTAATGGTCATTTAATATTCCTCAACACGCACTACATGTAGAATAATGCATGCACCAGTCTTAGAGTCTGTTAGCCTTTGCCCTAATAACTTTTGGATTCTATCAACATGTTCTCTAAACATCAGATACTAGATAGTGTTTAGGTACATGTCGCTCTGACTCTCCAGACTTTAGTCTCCTCTTCTAGCGCAGAAGTCATAGCCCCCAGTTCCTCCTGGTATCACGTCATTGCCAGCTTGCGCGCACCACTAGGTCAGAGGTCCCGGCTCCTTAGGTAGCCCCCTCCATGTTTCCGCCCCATTTATGACATATTCTGTTACGTTTACATCACATGTCTATGTATACGCCCTGTACACACCTTGTTACACCCACTTTATGCCTTATCTTTCGCGACTGCTACGAACCCCACCCACTGCTACGCCTACTGTATTTACTGCAATGCAATTGTTTTAGTATATATATGTTATACGCTGTTATTAAAGCTAGTTGTTGTCCCGATCCTGCCCCCGGCAGCTGCCATCCTATTCCCGTGCAGGTTGTCCTGTTGCTGTCCTTTATGCTGTATTAAAACCTGCAAACTCCAGCTACCTCGAATCTTGACTCTTATTTATTGAGCTATCTGTTATCATTGTATCCCGAAAAATAGATCCGGTAATTAATTATTTATTTACCACATAATGGCGCCCGAATAGGGACTTGCCCTTTCCCCACGCGCCGGAGAAGCCACGCAAGCCCCCTGACCCTCTGCAGCCGTGACGGAACCGTACCGTGCACGTGCAGATATTTCTGCTTCAAGTATCCCTCAGGCCCACGGAGGAGACAGAGGTTGTGGTCCAGCATCCAGACGAGGCGGTGGAGGAACGCGGCGAGTCCCGACCAGAGCCCAAGCCGAGAGTCCAAGGTCCGAGGTATCCGGAGGCCCACCTGTAACTGAAGTCCGAAGTTCGTCCGTCCGTCGTCGTAGCAGTCCAGTCCAGTCCGAGGCCTTCCGTTCTTGCTGCCCGGTGAGTACCGTTGCTGGGGTAGTATCTAGACAGGGTCAATTAATTTGTCTCTGGTCCGTGGGTTTGGGTACGCAAATCCAACACGAAGTGTCCACCTAGGTGGATGCGGGTCCTGACGTGTCTCTTTATGGGACCGGTATGTTTCGTACTGTTTCAGCAGTGCATCTAGTAATTCTAGTAAGTTCTGTTCTCGAGGAAATTCATGTGTTTCTGTTCTCAAGTATTCCAGGTAATGTTTCTGTCCGAACTGTTATTTTAATGTTATTTCATGTGTTTTCAATGTCGTGGTATGAGTGATCAGTCTCAAGTCATTATTGTGTTCATTGTGTATTGTACTGTGTCCAGATCCCAGTTTACGTCATGCCTCTGTTCTCAAAATTACGTCAGTTAAGAACTAGAAAAGGTCTGCTCGAGGAAGCAGTTCCTGTCCCGCCTAGGGACAGTCCAGGTCATTTTATGTATCATAAGCATGGCATAAGTGCCATATTATATCTAGATTTATGGGTCGAGTATACTAAGGAATTAGAAGAGAAAATAGATGGCCTGTATCAGGCACATGGGATGCCGAGTGCATCATGCGAGTAGAAGAAGCATTATGGAAAAAGAAAGCCAGACAGTCACAGAAAGATGCCATCGAGTTATGGCGCAAAGAATCTCATAGAAGAACCGAAAAAGAAATCAGAAAGTCAGAATTAAGTAGAGAATCCTCAGAAAGAGCCCAAGAAAGGGAATTAATCGAAATAGGTGAACGAGTTAAAACCGAACAGTCAGATAGACAGAGGAATGCCCTTATTAAGGGTATGTACCCTCTTCTTGCCGAGGGCTTGCCAAAAGCAACCCCGGAGGCATCCAGTAATTTCCCGCCACCATTAGTTCCGACCAAGCTACGTCACAAACCGACCGCAGCTGATATTTTTCTCTCGTCCTATTTGGACGACACAGTCCCAGAATATGCAAATCCTGCTCCGCCAGCTCCTGTAAATAATGTAATTTCTGCTCCTCCAGCCACCGGGGCACCCGTTACGGTACCCCCGGTCCAGCCTACATTACAAGTTCCCGCTACATCGGTCACTCTGCCAGCACGAAGAGTATCAGTCGACGATTCCAGTTTAGGGGCCGCGGGGGGAGGTCCTCCTGGTACCCCGCCGCCACACAAACGTGTGACGTCAGTCGAGTTACATGAACGTGCGTTACAGCGCACGCCCAAACATCAGTCCGTTGCAGATATCAGGCGAGCTCTTACCGAATGCCGTTATGATCCAGTCCCAGGTGATGATAGTATGGTTATATATTCATTGCGTGTAAGACGGGTGACCGAGTATTTGGACACCCTACCGAATATGAAAGAAGATCTGGACAGAATATATCGTTTCATCCGTACAGGAACAGACCCAGAAAGTATTGGCGAAATCATGTCTCTAAGGAAAGCTGAGACTCAGCTCATGCTATTAAAGTTTCTAATTAATTGTCTAATAAGGGAACAAGATTATCCGACTAAAGATCCGACCGAAATGAGAGTTCTGACAAAATGGAGTGATCATATAGCCGAGGGAAGACACAGGACACTCAGTAGTATAGAGAGTATGTACAAGAAAATTCGTAAGGAAATAATAAGGTTACACGAGAAACGCAAAACAGCACAATTAAGCGAGAAAGAAGACGACTCTCCTACCGAAGAGGTAGACGACGAGAATCCTTCCAGAATAGCGTATGTAGGTAGAACTAGACTTTCCGACCGACATTCACGTCTAGAACACAAGAAAGTTTTCTCTCTTCCAGCACCAGAACAGTGTTCTCTAGAACAAGTATTTCAAGCTACCGATCACATTCTGAAATCACGAATCGGTTATAGTGAACTTAGTACTATGCATGAACAAGAACTAGCCCGATCAGCAGTCCGATGGGCTACTGATTCTACCACTTTTCCAGACGAAATAGTGGCACAAATGTTTCTGAAATTGCCCCCAGCCGAGCAGCGACTGGTGGGTATGTATATGATCCAGCACCTCATTACACTGTATGAGGGTCAACATTCCGATCCAGGTCCATTACATGATGTTCTGAACGAGTTACTCCAGTATAGATGGAAAGGTCTAGGTACCGATTTAATTAGTATCATTCTAGAACAGCGCCACAAATATAGAACGTTCCTGAATCCGCATTTTTTTCACGTCTCACCCCCAGAAAGTAAACCGTTTTACATAGATAGACAGCATCCGTTACGAGAAGTACACCCAGTTAGGACACCGGGTGGTGAAATGCAACGAGTATTTGTTTACACCCCGATTACAAAGATGGAACTCTTAGAAATGAAGAAGTTAATCCCCTGTCACGACAAAGATCCAGCAGGGTTCCACCGTGAATTAAAAGACATGCTCCGTATGGGAGAATACACGTATCCAGATATCATTAAAATGTTAAAGGTTCTGTTGCCTGCGGGCATATATGAAAAACTCAAAGAAAAAGAATGGGAGGTGGGAGAGAAAAAGATAGATTGGGCAGCTCTAGAAGCTGAAGATAAAATACGTGTACCAGGTACCGGTCTAGGAGATAAATGTAAAGAATTGCCTGAACTGTTAATACAAGTTTTGCCAAGATTACTAGCCACGAAAAAGGAAGACTGGGATGCAATCTCAGCCTGTAAACAGAAACCAGACGAAGATACTAGTGATTTTTATTCTAGATTCGAGAAATGTTTTAGTATCAACAGTGGTTTGAAGACGAGTAGCGAGTCATACCCTCATCTTTTTGTTACTAAACTAGTCGAGAATTCAAGTCCACAAGTTAAAAACCGAGTTTTGAAAGTCGAAAGTACCTGGCAAGCTAATACCCCGTCCCAAATGCTACAGATGCTCCAGTACCACCAGAATAGAATCAGAGAAGAGCAAGATCACGAAAGGAAACGTATGAAAGACACGAAAATGAAAGTATTAGTTGCACAATCTGTCCCTCAAGACAGTCAGAAGAGGGGTCCGAATCAAGCCAGTCATCCTGCAGTTCCTGTTAAAGGGACCTGCAATTATTGTAAACAGCCAGGTCATTTTATAAACGAGTGTGCAGTTCTGAAACACAACATAGCTACCGGTAAGACTAAAGAAAGACCACGTCCGCCTAGACAAGAACAAGTTTCACAGACTTCTCAATTACCACAGAATGCACCACAGACAGTTACAGCACCGCAGCCTATTGCTGCAACACAGCATGTTACACAGCAGATGTACCAGTATGCACAGTCCGAGTATCCAGAGTATCAGCAGTATTCATGAAACAGCCTAGAGAGGGAGGTAGGCTTGCCTCTCATCGAGATACCTGTAGATCAAGAGGGTCCCTATGTTCACAGTCAAGTATTAGGGAAAGACAGAAAGTTTCTGATTGATACAGGGGCAAGTAGGACTACTATCAGTCATGACGAGGTTCCAGGGGCTCCGCTCTCAGGCTCTAGAAATGTTTCCCTTGGATTTTCAGGAAAGCCAATAGTTAACGAGATTTCCAAACCAGTTACTCTGGAAGTAGGTCCATTGTCCCGAACTACTGATTTGTTACTTACGAAATCATGTCCAGAAAATTTGTTAGGTATTAAAACATTGAAAGAATTAGGTGCAGTTATTTGTTGCTCTCCAGAAGGAATACGTTTGTTTTTACGTGACTTTAAGGGTCACTATGTATTACGAGATTTTGATCCAAGATTACTGAATGTTCCCCAGCATTTATGGGCACAAGGTCCAACTGATGTTGGTTGTATGCAGATCACACCCCATTGTGTGACTCTGAAACCAGGTGTAGTGTTACCACGAATCAGACAGTACAGATTGCCACCTGAGGCTGTAGCGGCCTTATCCAAAATTATTGACGAGCTCATTGTTCAAGGAGTGGTTGTAGAAACTGACTCCAATGTATGTAATTCTCCTATCATTCCAGTCATGAAACGTACTGATCCAAATGCACCTCCAGTATATCGATTAGTGATTGACCTTCGAGAGCTTAATAAATGTATCATTCCCCAGTACCCAGTAGTCCCAGATATCTCGTCCCTATTGACAGCCATTGATTCTGAAGCCACATTTTTCACTGTCATAGACCTCAAAAACGCATTTTTCAGTGTCCCCATTCATCCAGACAGCCAGTTCCTTTTCGGATTCTGTTTAAATGGAAGGAGCTATAAATTTACACGAGCTCCTCAAGGTTTCACAGAAAGTCCTAGCATTTACAGTCAAGCACTTAAGAGACAACTAGACAATATTCATATGCCAACTGACACTGCCCTGCTCCAGTATGTCGATGATCTACTGATCACAGCCCGTTCTGAACGTGACTGCGAGCGAGCGTCACTTACAGTTCTGTATTTCCTAGCCGAGATGGGGCACAAGGTGTCCCCTTCGAAGCTTCAATTCTGTGTCCAGCAAGTGATCTATTTAGGGCACTTACTGTCCAAGAGGGGTAGGCAGTTGACACCTGACCGTATCCAGTTAATCGCGAGTCTCCCTCAGCCCAAGACGCAGAAGGAGGTACGAGCTTTTATCGGCCTCACTTCTTATTGCAGACAATGGATTCCCCAGTATGCATTTCTAGCCAAGCCACTGATACAGTTAACGACACAGGAGGCAGACGTATCGACTGTCCTCCCTTGGACATCTGAACATACACTTGCTTTTAATGAATTAAAGAAAGCCTTATGTCAAGCTCCTGTTCTAGCTACACCGAACTACAGTAAGCCTTTTACACTTTTTGTCACAGAACGTAATGGTACAGCATTATCTGTTCTCACACAAGATCAAGCAGGACAATACAAGCCTTGTGCTTATTTTTCGAGCACATTAGATCCAGTAGCCCAGGCTCTGCCTGCGTGCCTCAAGTCAGTTGCAGCCACAGCTCTAGCTATCAGACAAAGTGATTCCATAGTATTAGGACATTCCCTGACAGTACAAGTTCCACACTCCGTGGAAGTTCTTTTAAACCGAACACAGACTCAGCACTTGACAATTGCACGTTTAACAGGTTATGAATTGACACTGTTCCAGCCACACATAGAAATCAGACGCTGCAACGTTCTAAATCCCGCTACACTGTTACCGTCAGTTACTTCAAATCCTGCCACACATGACTGTGTGGAAGTTGTTAACACCATGACAAAGCCAAGACAAGACCTGACAGATATTCCGTTACCAGATCCCGACCTGACACTTTATGTGGATGGTTCATGTATGAGAACAAGTACAGGAGAACTAGTAGCCGCGTATGCAGTGACTACTGACACTGAAGTTATAGAGACACACCGTATTGACACCCTGTCCGCTCAAGCAGCAGAGCTAGTTGCTCTGACCCAAGCCTGCATACGTGCCAAGAACCTGAAAGTTAACATATACACAGATTCACGGTATGCATTCGGAGTCGTACACGACTTTGGAGTGCTCTGGCAATAAAGAGGTTTTATGACTTCTCATGGAACCAAGATTCAGCATGGTCTCCTCATTCAAGCTCTGTTAGATGCAATACATTTACCGACAGCTATCGCTATTATGAAGTGCAAAGCACATACGAAAGTCACTGACATCATTTCCCAAGGTAACGATCTAGCAGATCGAACAGCCAAGCTCACAGCTCAGACTCTAGACATTCCAGTTAACACGACACAGACATCCACTCCAGATCAGACTACATGTATGACAGTTAAGGACCCTACACAAGATGTCATAGACATACAGTTACATGCTACTTCCGAAGAAATCAAGAAATGGTCCGAACAAGGAGGGGTCCAGACAGATCAGGGATGGTTGACGAAGGGAAAAGCCACATGGTTTCTCCCCGACTCAATGGTTCAAGTCATTATTAATACCGCACATAGTCCTGCACATTTAGGAGAGAAGGCCATGTTAGACAGTATCCAGAACATTTGGTTCAACAAGCATTTACGAGCTGCAGCCAAGCAGAAAGTCCGTACCTGTATGATATGTTGCCAGTTCAATCCAGGTAAAAGTGTCCCGGTGGAACAAGGGGGATTCCAACCTCCTGACCACCCTTTTGAGGTCCTCCAGATGGATTATATTCAGATGGAGCGATGTCGAGGTTTCAAGTATGTCCTTGTAGTTGTATGCGCTTTGTCCAGGTGGACAGAAGCATATCCAGTCCCAGATTACACAGCTGCGACCACTGCCAAGCAGTTGGTTCGTGAATTCTTCCCACGCTATGGACTCCCTAGGGTCGTGTATTCAGACAACGGCCAGCCATTCTCATCTGAACTAATGAAGCATGTTTCCCTTCTGTTAGGGTACCAGTGGAAGTTTCATTGTGTACGCCATCCTGAAGCAGCAGGTCTCGTAGAGAGACATAATCAGACCCTGAAAATCCGTATTGCCAAAGTCTGTAAAGAGAAAGGTGTAGACTGGCTAGTAGCTCTGCCAGTCGCCCTATTTTATATGCGCATGGTCGCACATTCCAGATCAGGTCTGTCCCCTTATGAGGTCGTATTCGGCCGCCCCCCGAGCATGTGGGGTACACCTAGACCCCGAAGTATTACAGATGTTTCCAGTAATATGCTGACAGATTACCTAGCTTCCTTGATGTCTGCCCTCCACTCTTGTCGTTCACAGGTTGCCGCCGCATTTCCAGACAATACCGAGGTGAAACCGCATGAAATCGTTCCGGGAAGTCTGGTCCTTGTCCGGAACTTTGATCGTTCAAGTCCGCTGGAGCCCCGCTGGAAACAACCTCAACTTGTCCTTCTGACCACCCGCACGGCCGTGAAGCTGGAAGGCCGCAAGGGCTGGGTGCACCTGTCTCACGTCAAGAAATTCCATGGATGTCGCATAAAAACATTGGATTGTTCCATTTTTAAGGACTGCCAGAATTCTAAAACCTGCCCTATTCTCAAGGACTGTCCCGCTACAAACTTTGATTCCAAACCTCCCCTGTTAGAGGAAACTCCGCAGCAGGAGTATAAACAGAAGCTCCGGTCTAGTAAAATAAGTCAGCCAGTTTAATTGTCTAAGTCCCCCTCGGGTGAAACGGTTAGACAGGTTTCTGACATGTATGAGATAGACCCCCATAGTGAGAGAATTAGTCAAAACTCTATCAGATGTATCGTTATTCTATGTTTTCTTATGTTTTTGAGTTTGATGGTTACCTGCACAAGTTATGCATTGCATTTATGTTTTCCAATTTCTCATGTAAATAAGTTTTCTAATGCTACAGTAGAGCACACATTCAGTGATCTGCCTCCCCACGAGCTATCCTATCGTCTCGCTATGAGAAACAATACATTTATCAGAATGTTGCACTATTCACACCAGACCAGCAATGCCACTAATTGTTGGGTGTGTGGTCGACTCCCCCCTTTCCAGACACCGAAGGGAGTTCTGCCACTCTTTCCTTATCCGTTCTCACATAATGGTTCGTGTGGAGCATGGTCCACGTTAACGTTATCCTCAACAGATATGTCCCTTCTGAACAGTACATGTTTTCCAGACAAGCAAGGTCTCACCCATAGAACGGGGTTAGATCTAGAAAATGAAGTATATGATTTAGGTAATTATTCTTCGAATTTTATGGTCCTGAATGTTCAGTCTGATACTACTCCAGATTTACCTGCAATTTCAGTACTACCAGTCAAAGGCGAATTATGTGTCCGAAAGAATGGTTCCGCACATGTAGGACATAGTGATTGTACTACTACTGTCGAGTATAGTGACAGTGGGAAATCTATTTTCAAAGCCTCACGTCATTCTTATTTTGTTTGTGGTCAGACCGCATATGTTCGTCTGCCCCTCGATTGGGATGGAACATGTTACATTGCCTTCCTACTGCCACCAGTTTTTCTAGCCCCGTCCGATTATCATAGAAACACACATCTAGTACACATTAGACATAAAAGGGAGATTGAGTCCCCGATTGTCGATCAAACTGAAACTGCTCTAGAACAGTATCAAGATTTCAATAAAGGATTCTTCTTCTTTATAGGACCTGTCCAGAATAGTAAGTTAATCCGTAGGTTAACCAGAACCCTTGAAGCAGTAGTGAATGAGACTACTTCTGCTCTAGGTAACTTAACCGAAGAGCAATCTGCTATGAGATTTGTCGTGCTCCAAAATCGTCTCGTTCTTGACGTCATACTGGCCGATAGAGGAGGAGCATGTAGAGTCATCGGATCTAGTTGCTGCATTTTCATTCCTAATAACGCGCCGTCTGTTTATTCAGCTATAACCAGACTTCATAAAATTGCCCATCAGTTACACCAGAATCCAGGCACCTGGACATGGTCCGGTTGGCTCTGGAGTATAATTTCTGCCTGGGGATGGAAAGTATTGTCATTCCTAGGTATAGCAGTAATGATCATTTTCAGTTGCTGCCTCTGTTTACAATGTGGCCCTGCGATTTGCGGCATTTGTGCTACATCCTGTATTCCAAGTCCTAGTCCTAAGTCCCGTTCCAAGCCAATTCGAGACGAGCAAATGATGCTGTATGAAATGATAGATGGTATCATGAATATTGATGTTTCCTGATGGAAACGTAGTGACAAGGAGGGAAGGTGGAAAAGTAAATTTTGCCATGTTCTGTGTCCCTACGTGTTCCCCATCTTATGTTATATGTGCATGATTAATATGCATATGTATTCCCTTATGATCGATTAAAGACGCAATTCTAGTTGTGTCCAACTCTAGTATGCCAGTTTCCAGTCCTCGTGAAAGCTACGAGTATTAGGCCTATGTAAAGCTATGTTGCCACGTTTCATAGTGTGCACGTTAATTCAGAATAAAGCCCCCGTTTCTAGGCCTCAAAAGGGCCCGGACACCAGATTCAGCTCCTGTCTCCTGAACCCTCGCTGAGGAGTGATACAGCCCCCACCTGCATCCCTGACCCTTCACTTACTTCCTGCCTCACAGTGCCCGGCTCGGCCTGGCTCTGCCTGCCAGTCTGCCAAGAGTATGTTATGATTCTAGTTATCAGTCCAGCCCTCCTTCTCTGCATTCCTAAGCTACTGAATCGCATCAATAGTTTCAGTCATCGTCTAGCCTTTACGTCTCCATGTAAGAGAAATACTGTATTAATGGTCATTTAATATTCCTCAACACGCACTACATGTAGAATAATGCATGCACCAGTCTTAGAGTCTGTTAGCCTTTGCCCTGATAACTTTTGGATTCTATCAACATGTTCTCTAAACATCAGATACTAGATAGTGTTTAGGTACATGTCGCTCTGACTCTCCAGACTTTAGTCTCCTCTTCTAGCGCAGAAGTCATAGCCCCCAGTTCCTCCTGGTATCACGTCATTGCCAGCTTGCGCGCACCACTAGGTCAGAGGTCCCGGCTCCTTAGGTAGCCCCCTCCATGTTTCCGCCCCATTTATGACATATTCTGTTACGTTTACATCACATGTCTATGTATACGCCCTGTACACACCTCTTGTTACACCCACTTTATGCCTTATCTTTCGCGACTGCTACGAACCCCGCCCACTGCTACGCCTACTGTATTTACTGCAATGCAATTGTTTTAGTATATATATGTTATACGCTGTTATTAAAGCTAGTTGTTGTCCCGATCCTGCCCCCGGCAGCTGCCATCCTATTCCCGTGCAGGTTGTCCTGTTGCTGTCCTTTATGCTGTATTAAAACCTGCAAACTCCAGCTACCTCGAATCTTGACTCTTATTTATTGAGCTATCTGTTATCATTGTATCCCGAAAAATAGATCCGGTAATTAATTATTTATTTACCACAGTGTGATCGCCAATGTAGTGGTGTAATTGTCCCAAAAAACAAAGTATGCAATGGAACTAAGTACAACTTTACTCACTTGACCTGCACTGATAGTAGTGTAATGCTTTAAGAAATAGATTTGCTGAGCAATTGTACTTTACTTGGATAGAAGTCTTATCTCTTTCTAAAAAGAAATGTTATCACTGACTGTGCAATAGTTTAACTGTGTGCAATCATTGTGATAACAGTCCCCATTAAACTCAATGTCCACATTGTTATCTGTGGGTCAGAGTAAACAAAAGTACCAGAACTGATCCGCTAGTCATGAGTAATATGTTAAGAGAAGAATAATGGACGGAGAGGTTTTCATTGCGGGTAGGTGTGGAGCTGAGTAGGTGTGTGAGTGGCTTATAACTTGATTGGGTATGTGACTATGTAAATCACTGAGAGAGGAAGAGTGCAATAAGGTGCTCACAAGTGAGCTAAACATGAACATAAGAGATTTGTGAGTGAATAATAGTGGGGGCTTTGAGTAAATGTATGAGTCAACACCTCAATATTAGAGTGAGCTTGTGACCTGAGTTAAATACTGAGTGCTTAAGCAACTGACTTCATGCAAGTGCATGCTGGGCATTGTCAGCATTGTTCTTTTAAGTAACACCATGGGATTCTGAGAACATGGTCCAGAGGTGAACATCCTGAAGTACTGCCATGCTATGATAAAAAGCTGAACCATATGGCTTGAAGCACTCATGGTATGACATACTGTCAGTTGTATATGGTCACATGGAGTCTTCTTATGTTTTGGATTAGGAGAGACTGGCCATTAAATTGTCTGCTTTGTGTCTAGAGGTGCAAGACTCGCTATCTGCTTTATAGTGAAAAGCACTATTGTGTTAATTTCTGGAGTGAAGTACCAAAATACCGTTGACACTTTCCTGAGTAGACTATAAAAGTTCCAACATTAGTTATTTTAATGATCTAATGCTGATTTCTAGGCACCGAACGAGTTTTGGATTAGTGTGTTGATTGCTTTTTGAATGAGTGCTGACATAACTTTAAACTGTTTATCACAAGACACTAAAGTTTCTTCATGAGTTTCCTACACACCATCATCCACCAAAGTTAATGTTTGTTCCTATTTGCTATAGAAATGGTTTATTGACTGACAAACGTGTCATTACATTCCATTCATTTTCTGTCTCGCACTCTTGTCATTCTCTTATGAGATGAACTTTTCAATTTGGAGCTACATGAGTGAGGTTGATTATATCATTTTTGATGTCCCCTGTGTAGCCATGAGCAGTTTTTGGCCCGACTGACTTGTGATTCCACTATGTCAGTAGGTGCTGCGGTCACCATAAAGTCAAATATAAAGCAACAAAACACAGGAGCCTATGTGCAATAAACTAAGAACACAGAGCAGAGAGCTAGTTCAAAGAGTGGTCAACATGATCCAGATCATCTCCTCAAGGATTACCATCAAACAGACCAGGTGATCAGTCATATCATCTGGCCATACCAACTGTGACCTGGCAGGTCCTTTGATCATCGAGACCCTATGCCACACAGTGAGTTGTTGATACTGGATCAGGTCCACAGTTCGCTATAAGCCACCAATTGTTAGCCGGTAGATGATGGTAAATGAAAATAGTTAAAACACAGTGCAACTAACCAAACAAGTGGTGAATTAAAATAGGGTGATATGTCTATACACTAAATTTGAATGAGAAACCAGGCACATCCCCTAATTAAAAAAGCGGGACCAGCGCAAACGACAGTGTGAAACAAATAACCGTCGAAATATGGGCCAACATGTTTCTGCCTAGCTGGCAAGACGTCCCTTGGCTTTCATCAGGGCCACTGCTCTTACCTTGTTGCTACTGTTAACAATGTGTAAAGTAAATATTACACCAAACTATACTGTGATAGGGAAAACTGTTGAAAACCATACAACCTGCACCTACAGTTACATACTCATCCTCCTTATCATTGGAGCTCAAAAGTGATCCAAAATGACAGGGGACTGGACCTCACCTCACCTGGACCGTGCTCAGGTATACGAGGCCCTGCTCTCTCCGTCGGTGCCACCAAGCTATCCTGAGGCTTGGGCTGTCGTTTGCGCTGTTCCCGTTTTTTAATTAGGGGATGTGCCTGGTTTCTCATTAAAATTTAGTGTATAGACATATCACCCTATTTTAATTCACCACTTGTTTGGTTAGTTGCACTGTGTTTTCACTATTTTCATTTACCATCATCTACCAGCTAACAATTGGTGGCTTATAGCGAACTGTGGACCTGATCCAGTATCAACAACTCACTGTGTGGCATAGGGTCTCGATGATCAAAGGACCTGCCAGGTCACAGTTGGTATGGCCAGATGATATGACTGATCACCTGGTCTGTTTGATGGTAATCCTTGAGGAGATGATCTGGATCATGTTGACCACTCTTTGAACTAGCTCTCTGCTCTGTGTTCTTAGTTTATTGCACATAGGCTCCTGTGTTTTGTAGCTTTATATTTGACTTTATGGTGACCGCAGCACCTACTGACATAGTGGAATCACAAGTTAGTTGGGCCAAAAACTATTTGGCTTGTAGACCTCCTAGGTTCTTTTTGTTGTTCATGTTGTGTAGCTGGGGGAATGAACCAGTAGTAGGTCTCTAAACTTTGTTTCCCTATGACCCTCCACCCTCTGTTTGTTGTGTTAGCCATGAGCAGTGCATGACGGGGGTGAAGTAAAGTTGCGTAGATACCTCAACCGTTGAATTTCAAGGGTCGTTAGGTTTTGGGTTGTTGACACAGCATCTCAAAAGTAACAGCAACCAACTGCTCCTAACAGATCCTAACTTACCCTTGATTATATGCTTATTTTGATGTGATCGACTACCAGAAGAATTCAATTTAAGATTAATGAGCTGGCTTATCATTCACGGAAGACCCTAAAGGTTAGCCTATGCATGGGTAAAACGTTTTCTATGTCCATACTTTTTTTTATCTGACTTCAGGAATTTGTAATATGTTGATGTCAAATAGATGAATAGTAAGACAGAGTACTGCTAACTTATTTTATGTTGATGTACATCACATTTGTTTGTGTATTTACTACTTTAGGATCAGCATATTGCCTTAAGTCCACTACAAGGGCACTTCATCTCCGCTATGTAAACACCACATTGGACCACTTTGAGTGGATGTAAGTGTCATTTGTGGAGTCTACTATTGAAGAGTGTGACTCTGTGGTCTTGGTCAGTGCACGTTGATGCTTTTGTGGAAATTAGAACACAAGAAATGAGAGAGGCAAGTTTGTAACAGCAAACAATCATAGGGTTCTAATCCCATAGAGGATAGAAGACAGCGATGGCAGTAATAATGATTCTTTCACTAGAAGATGTTGTAGATCCTTTTTATTCCATTTTTTTATACACAACAGCCAACACATTTCACCATTTCGGGGTTCTTCACAGCAAGTGAATGGTCCAGATAGTCCCAAATTGGCCGGCACTTTCATAAGTATTGTACCCGATCAGAAGGTCTGAAACAGGATATCTTTTTGTGTAGAGATCCGCGGTCACTGTCTCAGTCAGACCTCAGAATGTGTAAAGTGTTGCGCGCTCAATCGCTGGCCTAATCACGCGGCCATCTAGGGAAATCCTTTCACGTCCAAAGTTTCGAAACTTTGGATTTGGATTTCTCATTTGGATTTCTCATTTCTTGTGTTCTTGTGCTGTATTTGAAACCATAGTGGGTGGCTGGTTTCAAGAGGTGGGTATTGTTTGTTAACAACTGTATGGAGTGTTATTTAACTCTTTATGACATATATTGAAAGAAACATTGGTAGTTGGTGCAGCATCGTATACCCTGCCACCGTGCCTGTATGTAGTAGACCTTTCGTAGAAATTGTAGGGCTGAATGATGCTTTTCAGGTCCTTAACATCGTTTCAGAGTCACAGGCTAGTTTGCATCTAACTCTGGTCTGACACATTCTAATGTGTAATTGGATCTGAGGCATCTGATGTCAGTGTAGGACGTTATCTTTTTTGTGGATATCTAGTCAGTTTCTCTATCGACCTTATACATGATTCATCTGTAGCTGACCAAAGATATGGGGGAACCTATTGAAACAGTTGCAGCGTGCAGTTTTTGAACTTCCAAGGGGTCATTTCTCAGTATGCTTTAAGCATGCAAAAATGTTTTTGAAATGTATTCTCTGTTCTAGAGGTAACAGATTGTGTTTTGTGCTGTGTTTTAGCTTCGTTTTTTTGGGAGGTACCTGTATGTAATGTTCTAATAGTCAATTTGTACAATGACTAGTTCCCTAAAATGATGAAGCGGCAACATCACCTTGAGCATTTTCCCTTAGAAATTCAATCCTTATAGGGCAAAGAATTGGGTGAATATGGTGTTCCTGTATTTAGTTCTGGCTTGACAGCGCAGCTACTGCTGGACCTTATGTGATCATTAGAAAATGAGCTTTAAGATGTGCCACTGACAGAGGGTCTTTAGCTCTGCCCAAATATTGATAACTTTGAGTAAAGATTTTGATTGGGCATAAGTTGTGTGCTTTCCCTGAAAATGAGTGCTTGTATTGTACTTCTGGTGGGAAAACGTATGTTCAAACCAGCAAGACTGAGGCTATAAGTCTGATCTGTTCACCGAAGGCCTGACTTACTTATTGTGATAAGCATGTGTTAGAGCCAATAGGCTTTTAAGGGTGGATAGTCATTACACTATTATCGCTTTTTACAGGGAATAGCACAGATTATCATAGTAGGCAACGGGTTTTGGTATTGGGTACCCCCTGTGACAATCCCTTGGGGTAGAAGTTTTGCCCTTTATGAATCTTTATTATACAATTGTAGGAAGCGTTGCATATTTGTTTTTGTTTGGGAGATTTATATAACGTAAACTTGATCCGACGGTACCAGAGCGCTTTACATGACCACCAGTTACATTACAGACGGACACATTCATTTTTGGTAGGCACTGGGAGATTCAGTGATTTGCCCAGAATCAAAGGATTGAGCGTCCCTGCCGAGACTCAAGCCTGATTCCCCAACCTCGATGTCGACCGCTCTAGCCGTTAGGACACATCCTCTCCCCATATTGTTTTGCCAACTGTAATTTTGTACATATTATATTTAGTAGAGGCGTTTTGGCTCTGCCTAAATGTTGATTCCCTTTTGACATTGTATACGATGTGTGCTTCAGCAGAAAAGGAATGCATGTATTGCACATTTTGCTTTGTTTAAAAGCTCATGCTCAATACAGCAGGAAGTGAGTTGATTATGGTAACAACTAAGTCATTGATGTAGGTTACAGGCAGGATCGCTTTATTATGAAACTTTATCACAAAGGCATTAGGCTTGACTTACTTCTTGTGGAAAGCATACGTTAAAGCCAATAGGCCTTAAAGGGTGAATTATCATTAGACTGTGTTAAATTTTTTTTTTTTTTACATTTTTTTTTATTTTTGAAAACCGCCAAATAAAGTACAATTACATTCTCATTTAACTTTCATAATGCAACCAGCCATGAACAAGTCACATCTCCAATCCATAATATGCTGCCTCCATAATATGCTGCCTCCTCCCCCATTTCTTATCATGCTTCTGTGGGCAGCCACAGGCAATGTAAACAGACTTTTCAAGTTGAGCGCACCAGTCCACTCCCGCCCTTCATTCCGCCATGGCGGGGGTGCTGGGGGAGTTTCATTGCAGAGCAATGTCCCTCTTAGCCACCAATGTAGTAACACCCACACATGTGCAGTGAGCCATGGAGCTGGCAATCTAGTCAACCATCCCCAGTGGGGCCACCCTAGGGGTAAAGTCAAAATCGCACTCCAGGACCTCTGAAAGCTCACTGTGCACTCGCTGCTAATACACGAAAATGACAAGGAGGGCCCAAATAATGTGATAGAAATTGGCCAAGGTCTCAGAACAGCGTAAACTGACCAGATGGGGAATTTTGCCAGCTTGGTGCAAACATATCGGGGTAATGTAGGGTGTATGCACATAATTAATTTGGATCAACTGAAGGCAAGTAGAAATAGCCAGCATGCGCAGGGCCAACCAGGCCTCCCTCCATTCTGCCCCATCAAGTTTGCCAACCCAACCCTCCCAGGAGAGTGACCCATCAACAACTTGTCCTCCAAGGGACTAAATTCTGGTATCTCAGTGTCTGGAGGTATGTTAGCCAGGAGTATGCGACGTCGCACCAGGTATTTATGGAATTGTGTTTGATTAAATTCAGAGCGATCCTGCAGTTCTCAGAAGGGCAGAATATGTTACCCTGCCCAAACATCTCCGAGGACTAATATGGTGATCATGACCCATTTAGAAAACCCCACCAAGCCAGCTGTGCGATGGCGCCAGCTACCCCTCAACAGGGGACTCATCCCCATCAATGTACCATTCCAGGCTACAAATCGCGCCGCAGTGTGCCAGCAAAGGAAAAGCGCGCAAGTGATATCAAGTAGGCTCCCGGGTATTGGAGCTCCATACAGCAGATCCAGAATGCAGCCAAAACTCAAAGAGAAGAGTTCCCCCCGGTATGTTGGATCATCCCACCACTACTAAGCAAATCATTGAGCATGACTAATTGGGAGGCCAGATAGTAACATTGGAGGTTCAACATCCCCAATTCACCATCATTGGGAGACTGTCGACCATTGTGAAACACTATTCCTGAGTGGCTGCGCGACAAAAGGATGGAGCGGAGGGTGGAATTAAGTGCGTGAAACTAGCTTGGGGGATCAGGAGCAGGAAGTGTTGAAATGTGTAGAGGGAGAGTGGGAGAATTTTGCTTCTCCTATTACCATGACTAGAGAATCTGGATTTCATTAAAGGCACGTAGGCTAACATTATGCATAGTACTTTTAATGCAGTCTCCAAGCAGTCTCATATATCACAAAGTAAAAGGTTCCAGAATAGAACATTACAAGCATATAATAGGCATGAGCAAACAACAATCTGCCTCTTTTAAATGTAGTGGAGAAGAAAATAAGTCCCAAACACTTGTCTCAGACCAAACGCAAAATGAAGGACGAAGAAGAACGAGGAAGGAACCAAAAGGCCAAACTTTACGGAATTATGAAAGGTTAGCTGAAAAGAGAGATAAAATATAAGCATTTCCAGAAAGGATAGAATGACAAGCAAAGCACAAAGCAAATTAAACAGTTTAATGAAATTATTAAAACAACTATTTCTTAATAATAATCTTAGAGACTTAGAAATATATATAAAGTAAGCCTTAGCCTTCCAAGGGAAGGGATGGGTGGGATAATGTTAGCATCCGTGTCTTTAATGAAATCCAGCTTCTCTAGTCATGGTAATAGGAGAATCACAATTTTATTACAATAACGGAGGCTACATTATGCATGTTGGTAGGTTTGTAAGACTACATCAGACATGTGTTCGATTGGTTTACAGTAATGTTGTGCAAAAGGGCTAGCATTAGACCAGTCGGCAGCTTTGAGAATGTCGTCCAACTTACCACCAGACTAGAAAGATTTACTGGCCATAGCACCTCTAAGTGAGTGAGCTTGGAATTTTTTTACGTCAATACCTGTTAGGTTCCTGACAGTTTTAACCCATCTGGCAATGGAGGTAGAAGTTATACCCCTCTGAGGTTTAACAAAAGATATAAGTAACTGATTCACACCCTGAGCACAAAGACCATTCATTCTGCGATCATACTCTCTCATGCAGTCTACCACACATAGTTTAGGGAATAAATCAAAGCGTGGATAGAAAATTGAATCGGACATAGTCTTGGTTCTCCTAATTAGTTCAAATTTGACACCAAACATATTATAGGAACGATTGGTGACTTCAAGAACTTTGACATCAGAAACTCTTCGACAAGAAATTAAACATAGCATATTGCGAGCTGAGCTTGATGGATAGAGATTTTCTATTCAACTGAGAATAATCAGGCCAGTTAGAGAAAAGGTCAAGAATTAACTTAACGTCCCAGAGAGACTCGTATTTAGGTTTAGGGGGTCTCCTTTGTCGAACACTCTTCATTACTCTACAAACAATGACATTCTTACCTACAGTTTTACCGTTAATGAGGGTATGGCCTGTGGGATAGCTGATCTATAGCAATTGATTGTTCTATAGCTGAAACCCCTTTCAAACTGTTCTACAGGAAACTTTACTATGTCAACAATAGGTGCCTCCACGGAATCCAGGTTCCTTTCCAGGCACCAACGTACCCAGCATCTCCATATGTTGTTATACCTATAGTGAGTCCCTGGGGCCCAGGACTCTGAGGAGAGATTAAGCTGTCGACGAAAGTCCTGAGACTTCATTGGATCTCCTGACACTCTCCAGGCAAGAAGGTTGAAACTCCCTGTCTGAATAAGGGGGTGATCTCCTCCATCTACATCTGTTTTAAGATTCTCTAGAGTAGGAATCAATAAGGGGGGTTGCAAGCTAGTTCTAGAGTGGTGGGGAACTAGGCCTGAGCTGGCCAGAAGGGAGTTATTAGGACAAGGCAGCATTGATCTTGTCTCACTTTCGTAGAACTCTCTCGTTCATGGCAAAGGGAGGGAAAGCATACACTTTGACTCCTTTCCAAGGCTGGAGAAAAGCATTCACTGCCAGGGTCGGGCATCCAACTGAAGTATTTCTCTGATTGGAAGTTAGTCTGCTCGCAAAGAGGTCTATTTCTAGAGGACCCCAAATCTTGTTGAGACACCATAACACGGAAACCTTGAGTTTCCAATCGCTGTGATCTAAAAGGAACCTCAAGTTCCAATCTGCAGAAGTGTTCGTTTTTTCCTGGGAGCTATTCCGCTCTGAGAGCGATTTTGGGTTCCAGGCAGAACATTCAAAGTTTTTGGGCTAAATCCGAGAGGTCCGCAGATTTGGTACCTCCCAGCTGGTTTATATAGGCTACCGCGGACATATTGTCCATCTTTAAGATGACTGATCTGCGCTGGAGAGAATGTCTGTAGCTCATCAATGGGTAAAGACCAGCTGTTAGTTCTAAATAGTTTATGTGGTGAGAGGACTGAAGTAAATTCCAAACGCAGGTTCATGAAGAAATTGTAGTTTATTCTCATAAGACAGCTTGAACATCCACAACCGGCAATAACGTTCCCTTCAACTAACTACAACGCTCATAGAATACCAAGCATAGAATAAAGATAACATTCCATACCTAAGAATATCCTAAATAGGAATACCACAAGGACTCCTCTTGCGACCAGATACCGCCCGTATTCTGATCGAGAAGGCAAGCTCCCCAGCCATGAAGGCTCACGTCTGATTCTAAATCAAACTCTGGTACAGAACCGAAAATTGCTTTGCCATTCCAGGCGTCTAGATTCTCTATCCACCAGGTTAGTTCTGATTTGGCTTCCTGATCCAGGATAGTGCGATCTTCGTACCAGAGGCCGGATCTCAGAGCTCTCGCTTTTGCCCTTTGAAGAGCTCGATAATTTAGGGGACCCTGAAAGATGGCTTGGGTGCAGGAGGAGAGCAGACCCAGCAGTCTGGCTAGTTCCCTTAGAGTTAGGTTTTCTTGTTTCAGGACATGTCTTATTTCCTTCCTGATCTTGGTTATTTTCTTTGATGGGAGTAAAAGAAGACACTTTGTTGTATCTACAGTGAAGCCTAGGAATTCCATTGTTCTGGAGGGAGACAAAATCGACTTTTCTTTGTTTATAATGAACCCCAAGTTTTCTAATAGATCCATTACGGTTTACAGATCTTGGACTATCTGAGAATGGTCTTGGGGCATTATAAGGATGTCGTTTAGGTATACGATTAGGCGAATACCTCTTTCTCTTATGGATGAGGCGATTGTTCTCATGACCTTGGTGAAGCACCATGGGGCAGAGGATAGACCGAATGGAAGGGCTTGAAACTGGTACAGGTGGTTTTTCCACATGAACTGAAGGAAGGGTTGATGGATTTTGGCCATTGGGATGGTAAAGTATGCATCGTTTAGGTCTAGTTTGACTAGCCAGTTTTTCTCTAGTAACAAATCCCTCAGGAGATGGATGCCTTCCATCTTGAAGTGCCTGTAAACCAGATATTTGTTTAGTTCCCTCAGATTTATAACAGGTCTCGAGCCCTTGTCCTTTTTCTCTACGAGAAAGAGTGTACTTAAAAATATTAATGTTTTTAGTGAGACTTCGATTATTGCTCCTTTCTGGAGCATAGAGGATATTTCCTCCTCTACTGTTTTTTTTGACAGTTTTTAGTACCCAGGGGTCTTGAGTAATTAACTTCCAATTCTGGTAGACAAATCTGAGTCTGCCACCCACCTTTTGAGGAAAAGAAGGAGCAGGAAGTACTCACTTTGAGGATAGTTGATGTTGGTGGATCTGCATGATCTAAAGCCTCTGTTACGAGGGCCTCTCCCTCTCTGGGGGTAGAATTGGGGAGGATTGGTGGGTTGGTGGCATCTTCCGTAGCCGCGAAATCTTGAATAGGGCCTTTGGTTGAAACGGCCGGAAGAGAGGCCCCTTCTTATGGCCTGTCTAAAAAGGTTAGGGTTGAATACTCTCTTCATATTCTGTTGTGCCTTATCCAGGGCCGTAAAGGTCAAGACATACTTCCCTAATGACGTTATAAGGTCTTCGCCAAAGAGTAACCCTTTGGGGTTCTGAGAGGGTTCTCTGTCCGCCATATCACTCAGCTTTGGGTTAATGTTTGTCAGTACGACTCTCCTTCTTTCCGCATTGAGGCTGGCGTTGGCACTGCCCAGCAGTTTCAATGCCCTCTGGCTCCATCCCCTTATTAAATCCGTGTCCAGGGGTGTTCCATTAATGTGGCTTTCCTCAGCAGTGTCAATGATCCTGGCTAGAGGACCCAGGACATCAAGGAGGCGGTCTCGACACCCTTTGAGGGATCTTTCCATTAACTCCGGGTCTAGGTTAGGGGTTTGGCAGGTCTTGTCCTGTACAGAGGTTCTAGAGCATTCAGCTCTGAGTATATTACGGGTGCCTTTTTCTAAAAGATTTCCTAGCCATTTCCTAATACATTTTGCCACATGCTCCTGTGGCCACCATTCTGAGCTTCTCGGATGCTTGATGTTAAGCGGGGAGAACATTTCCCCCCCAAGGGGTTGAGGATGTTGTCATTCGAAGAGGATGGGAGTTCTTCCTCCGACGGTTGGATGTAAAATTCTTGGTCTTCGTCCTCATCCAAGTCTAGGACATATTCATCGAGTATGTCTGAAGCCTCATCATCTTGAAAATAATTATCTCCCATTTCATATTGAGCACCAAGATGTTTTGTGCCGCTAGGGACACCCAGATGCTTTGTGCCGCTAAGGACACCAGGATAGGTTGTGCCGCTAAGAACACCCAGGGAGTTTGAGGCAAGAGAACCTCCGTTAATTGTTGAGGTGCTAAGACCTCCCAAGTTAGTTGAGGTGCTATTGTGCTCTTGGGGGTTCGGGGTTGTATGTTCAATATTTTAATTTTGTCTTTTCTCCCTTATTTCAATGAGGTCATCAGAGGTTTCGGCGCTCTGGTTTTCTGTATTATCGTCCTCCTCTGGACCACGCACGGAACTTATGTGTCATCCTGGACTCCTCACTCTCTATGAACAGACAAGTCAACGCCGTCTCATCTTCTTGCTTCAATATTCTTCGCATGCTCAAAAAAACATTTCGCTGGATCCCCACCGAAACTAGAAAAACGGTCACCCACGCACTGGTCACGAGCCGCCTGGACTACGGAAACACCCTATACGCCGGTACCACCGCAAAACTCCAGAAAAAACTCCAACGCATCCAGAACGCCTCAGCCAGACTCATACTAGACATCCCGCGTAAAGACCACATCTCCGGACACCTGAAAAACCTCCACTGGCTCCCCGTTAACAAGAGGATTACTTTCCACCTCCTAACCCACGCACACAAAGCACTCTACGAACTTGGACCCGAATGCCTCAACTCACGACTTTCCTTCTACACCCCCTCCCGCCACCTACGATCCTCCAACCAAGCCCTTGCAACTGTACCTCGCATCAACAAAACCACCATGGGAGGCAGATCCTTCTCCTACCTGGCAGCTAAAACCTGGAACTCACTTCCCACTCACCTTCGCCTCACTCAGAACCACCTTAGATTCAGAAAGCAACTCAAAACCTGGATATTCGACAAGTAATTCCCTACCCTTCCTCAAGCGCCTTGAGAACCTCCGGGTATGTAGCGCGCTATATAAATCACTTGACTTGACTTGACTTGACTCTGTAGGGAGGGACCTCTTTGACGCCATGACTTTACTTAAGGTCTCTAGCATGCAGGATCTCATCTCCTTATGAATTATTTTCTTGAAGGCTTCATTGTCCATGCTAGGAATCGTCAGAGTCGATGTCAGACATATCGCTGATAATTAATAAGCATGCTTAGAAACTAAAAGTTTTTTAAAACTTTAGGGAGTTTAGCACTTGTGTGCAAGCCACTTTAAAAGAATGTAGGGGCTTTCAACACTCTTGCCAAACCTTGACTGAAAAGGCAAGCTACTCAAAGCAATATACGGGCTTTGACACCAAAAAACCTTGGCTAATAGAGGTTCTTGATTAGTTGGATGTCCGTTGAAGTGTTCCTTTTCCACTCAGAGTTTCCTCCATGTGTGTATGTTTTATCCCCCTTTTAAACATTTTTTACATGCTCAATGCTAAAAATGCGGGCAGAAATGAGGTTGGCAACAGCTGACTGTAATCGCGGAGCGAGCAACTGTTGCTCTGAAGCTTGAGCGATCAGCTGCTGCCGGTCTCCATGGTGATTAAATCTCCTAAGCCCGATCGCGTTAGACGATCAGCTGGAGACATAATGGAGAGGATAATAGCACTTGGCAATGGGAGGACGTAACGCTCCCGTTGCCCCCGTGCTTTCTAACGGCCTCCACGCTGGAAATGGAGTCGGAGTTTTGCGCGTCGCATGAAAAGGGAGAGAGGCACCGTAGGATAGAGCGGGTGCCTCTCTCAGTCAAAGTGCGTTGATCGGGTAAGATCTAGTATTTTTCACAAAAAGAGTAAACTTTGTAAATAATTAAGGATTTGGTTTGCGGTTACGTCGGTTCCCGAAGAACTGAGCCATTCCATATAAATAAAAGAGGATTAAAGAAGAGGGGATGGGGGTCAGAAAACCCAAGAAAGGGGTGGAGGTAGGATTAAGCTCCGGTGATAGAGGAGAAGGCAGGAAAAAAAAGGGCAATGAAAGATTTCTGTAAATTGGAGATCGGTATTGAAGCAGGGTTAGGGAGTGGGGTTAGTCCCAGAGGTCAACAAATGTTCCTAAATTAGTAGATAAATAATAGAAAGAGCTAGTTAAGGTACAAGTAATAAAAAGTTGAACTTATCTGCTCGAAGCTGCATTTAAAAGAGGCAGATTATTGTTGGCTCATGCCTATTACATGCTTGTAATGTTCTATTCTGGAACCTTTTACTTAGTGATGTATGCGGCTGGTTGGAGACTGCATTAAAAGTATTTTGCATAATGTAGCCTCTGTTCTTGTAATTAATTAAGTGTGTGAAACCAGCTTGGGGGATCAGGAGGGGGAAGTGTTGAAATATGTAGAGGAAGCGTGGGAGAATCAGAATTTTGAAACGGGCGATACAGCACATCACATGCAGGGGAAGCTGCAACCACTTCTGGATATCGCTTTTCATTTTTGACACCAGCGGGGTCAAATTAAGGTGCCTCATAAGGTCAGAAAGCAGAGACATGGAACCCCAGGTACTTGAAGGAGAAATGTCACAGCTGGATAGCCTACTTCCAGAAATGCATGTTGGCGTCACCTCTGATTGGGACCAATAAAGATTTGGAAGTGTTCATCTGGAGGCCTCCCCAAATATGGTAAACAATTTGAGACATTGGGGCCCCAAAGTGAGGGAGGCGGTCAACTAAGAACAACAAAATGCCAGCATTGAGTGCGATCCTCTCCTCTGTCCCTCCACCCCAACACCACTTACTAAGCTGGGTGTCACATTGGATGAGCCGTACCAGGGGCTCGATCACAAGGGCACAGTGAGCCATTGACCCAGACCTGGGCATAGGTCTGGTGATGGAGAGGCCCCAATAAGGTAGCTCGATAAGGCACCTTATGTACTTCCCCAAACCTGCGCGTTCAATGACAACCTCAAGAAAGGACCGATCCACCATTTTGAATGCCATTTCGAAATTCAGAAGAAGCAACGGCATGGGAGGATGGGATGCTCCCAACCTGGACCCTTGGATGCAGTGTCTTGTACTGTGCCCAGGCATAAAGCCATATTGATTGCAATGGATCAACTATGGTAAAGCGGGTGGAGACGGTTGGCCAGGATTTTAGCATATATTTTAAGTTTGGTGTTTATCAGTGATATAGGCCTGTATAAGAAGCACTTTTCAGGGGGCTGTCCCGGTTTGGGAAGAAACACTATTGAAGGAAAGTCTAATTCAGGGGGAAAAGTGCCCTGCTTGGCCAACTCAGCAAAAAGTTTAAGCAGGAAGGGGATACACTTATTACGGAACCGCCAGTAGTACTCTACGGGAAAGCCGTCGGGTGTGGGCATTTTGCCAGCCGGCATATCTAAGAGTGCCGTGATGGATCCATCCAGCTCATGGGCAAGGGAGGTAGATGGATAGTAGGTAACGAAATGTCATTCAGTTGTGGTTTGTGGATCTCCTTGGGCATCCTCAGGGGCGCGGCTGCCATGGCTCTGATGTTCCAAGTTAAAAACCTGGGTCTCAAGGGTCATGATTTACATATCTCACTTCTGTTCACCTCTGTGCTCAAGCCCCTTCTCCACGCCCCAAATCACTGCTTTACCAGCATTTCAAAGGGTGGCTGCCAATGCTACTGATCCTTGGTTTGTTTCAAATTACCCATGTATCTCAGTTGTAATAGAGGCCTCAAATTTGGGGTCTGTGAAGTACCAGACGTTAAGATGCCATATGGATCTCAAGGTCCAGTCCTTTGCACCAAAGGTCAGAGTAATGGGGGCGTGATCCGATATTCTCCTCGGAAAGAGAGCCAGAGTCCACCTGGCACACATCCATGCCCGGCAGTGGAAAAAGAACAATGCGATAGTCCATTTTGTGTACGGCTGAGTTGTGAGTATATATCCAATCCACAGAAAGACAGCCAGAGTCCACCTGGCACACATCCAAACCCGGCAGTGGAAAAAGAACAATGCGATAGTCCATGTTGTGTACGGCTGAGGTGTGAGTATATATCCGATCCAGAGTGTGGCAGACTCTCCAGACATCACAGGGACCCAACGCATCCATCCGTGCAGAGATTTGTAGCGCATGGGAGACATGCCCTTGGGTAGGGGGATCGGATGTATCCAGATCAGGGTTAGGCACCACAGTAAAGTTGCCACCAAGAATAGAGACACCCATTGGCAAACCCGCAAGCAGGGCCGTCATCAGGGAAAATGTACCGGCGGGTGCTTGATTAGGTAGGCAAACCATGAGAAAGTTATAGTGGCGGCTCTCAAGAAGACCCTCCACTGCCACATAACGCCCCTGGGGGTCTATACGAGAGTTAGAGACAAACAAAAGAAACCTCCTATGCAGCAAAGTGGCCACACCCCGTGAAGTCCGAGTGAACCCGTGTGGAACGCTGTCATACCCATACCGGTTGAGAAAGGGACATTTGGATCCTAGCAAATGAATCTCCTGAGGCATGAGGACCAC
The DNA here is from genome assembly GCF_964261635.1 of Lissotriton helveticus. Lineage (NCBI taxonomy): Eukaryota > Metazoa > Chordata > Amphibia > Caudata > Salamandridae > Lissotriton > Lissotriton helveticus. Next base: position 1,020,631,002 of record NC_136065.1, on the reverse strand, counting down.
TGGTTAAAAGTGTTTGGAAAAGTGCAGGACTGCAGTGTTTTATGAAGTACAGGAGGCCAGTTTAAAGGAGGGCATGGAGGACTATGGTTGTTGTGCAAGAGGAACTGAGATAAGACCCAATTCGGAGTTAGCATGCATACTCATGGAGGGGAGAGGCACGGGACCTGGTAGGTCACACACAAAGCAAAATGCAAGCACAGAGTAAATCGGAAGTAAATATAACTCAAACTGACAAAAAAAACACAAAACAAACTTAGCACCAAATTCCCCCCAACATCCCCCACCCCATACTTCCACCCTGAAGCATTTGCCACCCTAAGTTGACCTCCGCAAAGGTGAAAAAAACATAGGGAAATGAAAATCAAAGATGGAAGCCTACAGTGAATGCAGGAAGCTCAACAGACACCCCCCTTCGAGAAGGATTCTGTGCCGGAGAAAGTTATGGTAAGTGCAACATACGGTTACCAATACGCAGACCTGGCTGCCGTGAGAGATAGCCGCTGGCTCATACAATTCCAGGATCATAGAGGCTGTGTTAAACAGGGTGAGTTTGAGAGACCTCTTGCTCAAAGGTACGCGCTGACGCGGCCCTACTCAGGCGGCTCTGTCCCCACTGTCTTGGAAGTAGGGGGCTCTGAATCCAAGCCTGAAGAATCACACCGGCCATTATCCCAGAAGCGAGGTTTGTAGGAATGGGTCCACTGCCCCCTCTAGGGGCTTGAGGGTGGTGGGTGTCAGCACCCCGTTACTCTCCCCCACGGGGTCCTGGTCTATCCAATGGGGTGCACAAGTCTCTTCCCTCATTCCCAGTCCTGCTCAGGAGTTTAGAAGGAAAAAGGACTTAGGTTTGAAGAGGACTTTAAGCTTTGCTGGGAAGAGGTGCATATATTGGAGGTTTAATGCCCATAGTTTTTGCTTGACCACCGTGAAGGAGCAGCAGTGCTGCTGGACAGCTCTAGTATAGTCAGGAAATAGCATAATGCGTACATTCTTGAAACAGAGCCCAGACTGTCCACGGGCCTCGCTGAGGGTCACATCCCTATCACGAAAGTTAAGGATCAGAGCAATCACAGGGCATGCTGGGACCCCAATTGGGGCACTGGATCAAGGGTTTATGGGCTTGCGCCACATCAAAGCAAGATGAGAGAGCCTATTCCGGGACCCACGAGCGTTACCAACCCTCCAGGAACTTTGCAGCATCAGGCGCCTCTCAGCCCTCCGGGAAGCCAACTATTTGCAGATTATTGTGGTGAGAGTGGTTCTCTGCATCCTTTGCTCACTCCCCCAGGGTTGCTGATGAGGTCAGGAGTCCGCCACTTGCCGCTTCAGGATGGACACATTTTCTTCCAAAGAGGACACCTGGCATTCGTCCTCACCTGGTAGCTACATATCGGGTATCTTGGCGGGGAAGTGCTACGTCCATCTATACTTTGCTAACCCTGTTCTCCAGTATCTTGCATGGCCTTCAGGTTAGTGCCCAAATTGGGTTGAGCATGTTCAACAGAGTTCGCCGCCCTGGAGGGCTCCCCAGAGCCCCCAGGCCATGTCTGCATCTTAGTGAACGATCCATTTTGTTCTGGCCCAGGGCAGGCGGCGGTGTTGAATTTTCTTTCTTTCTTTCTTTATTTGTTTTTGTATAGCTCAAACTTTACCTGAAGGAGTCAGAGCGCTTTACAATAGAACCAGTTACATTACATAAGGACTTCAGAGTACATGACTTACATAAAAGATACAAAACAGATCAACTCTAAACTCACATAAGAATGGTAGTAAGTACATATATCTATTACAGATACTAGTGGTTAGAGGTACATTAATACAAGTTGCAAATTCACTCAAGATTACATTTTAAGAAAAGTTGAAGCGAATATGGTTGGACAAATATATATTACATACTTACAGAACATGATCTTCTCGTCATTTCTGGGTGAGATGCCAAGTCCTCAGAGCCTTGCAGAGGAAAGACCCCACTTACCAATTGATAGCACAAGCAGCAGGAGTATATCTGCCGTCTGAACATGTGGGATACAGTTGCTGGCAAAGTAAGGATGAAGTGCAGGCATGTCCCTATTGACCTGCTTACCTCACAGCAGCATAAACAGCCAGGTCGCCACCAGCAGTGAGGGAAGCTCAGTACGGTCCAGTTGCCAGGATACACAGGCCAAATGTGGTAGAGCCGCCAGTCAGGGTACGGGCCCGTGGTAATGGAAAGTCCCAGGACCAGGAGTGTCGCTGTCCCAGGAGCCCCTAACAAAGTCAGGCCAAAAGGGAACACCCCCACACTGGATAGAAACCATTGGGTCCCTTTCTACACAATCCAGCGAAATGGCCAAGGCAAGAGTCAAGCGGGCCTCCAGAGAGGTGTCAGGGCCGCAAAGTGTCCCAGGGGGGCAGCCAAAGCTGCAACGGCGAACGGGCCACCTCGACCTCCCCAGTCCTTGGACAGTCATGGACACAGTGCCTTCCAGACAGGAGAAGGGGATGAGGATATGTTCACCCCCCAGCGGTAGCCCTACCCCTCTATCGAGTAGGCTGCAATTTTAAAACATGGGGCCCCCTCTAGTCTAACAGTAGCTAGCCTGAGGCGGAAGCCGGGAGCCCGTGTTTTTGGTAACTTGCGCGAAGCATTTAGCTGTTTTAAATCTCTTACCTTTTAACTGCACTCAGCCTCGTATGCAGCCACCGCACAGATGATATAGGAGCTGACCGGGGGCACTTGGCTGCACGAAAGACTGCCGCAGAAAGGTGCCGCCATATTGGGGGTAATCAGCAGGCAGCGGACTAGTTGTTGCGCATGTTGAGGGATAAAATGAATGCCTCAGTGCTTAACTCAAATCCGGTGGGAAAGAATAGTGATTATAGTTACCACTCCGATTATTTGAAGGCCCTCCAAATACCGCGAATGTCCACCTGCACTACAGCCCTCTCTATTACTGAGTTTAAAGCTTGTGCACACTGTAGGTTTAACTTCACTCCCAACTTTCGCTGAATTCATTGCTCCTTATGCCATAAAAACAGCCAATTTTACCGTGCTAGGCGACATCAATTTACATCTTGAAGATATAACATGCAAAAATAGCGCTAGTTTCATCTCTGATATGGCTTCTCTTAATCTAGATTTAATAAACTCAGGTCTGATGCATGTAGCTGGTCATCGTTTGGATCCTATCTTTTCAAATCTCACTATGATTTCCTGCGCTCCAGCCTCTCCAACCAGTTGGTCTAACTATTATCGGATCAATTTTGTCCTTACTCTACCTTTAGATAAAGACACCTCGATCAGATCACGGGTGGCAGGGGAATCGAAGAGAAATGGAAGAAACTAGACATAAACAGTCTTAACAATTGTTTAGATGCCCAAAAGCCATCCTTAGAGCAAAGTGTTGACCACCTCTTGGCCTCAGTACAAAGTTGGCTTATGGAGGCTATTGACATCTGTCTCCCAATGACAAATCAAAAAACTAACAACCATCCTCCACCAGCTCCATGTACGATGAGTCATTAAAAATAATAATAACCAATTGTAAGATCTTGGAAAGGAAATGGAGAAGGGACTACACCCAGGCATCCAAACAGGTCTACAAAATTGCTTTGAAGAAATATCATAAACAGGCCCGAGCTAATTTTGTCAATACAACTATTTCCAATGCGACGAATTGTGCTAAAACCCTTTTTAACACAGTAAAAGAATTAGCGGGATCGGAAACTTCAAAGAAGTCCCCTGCACTGACTCAGTCTAAATGTGAGGAATTAGCTTCCTTCTTTATCCATAAAGTTGATAAAATCTATCAAGAGATTGTATCGAAACAAGAGGTACAGGCTACCTCAATCCATTCCTCACTACCCTCTCCCAATATGTCGCACTCCCCGGCTAAGCAAGCCGAAAATCGGAATGATTTAGACCGCTGTCTTAAAACTTGGCCCCTTCTCACAACAGATAGTGTAGCCCTTCTTTTAAAGAACATTAAATCAGGATCGCCGAAAGATCCTTTACCGGCCGCCATTTTTAAACAGTTAAACACCTCAGTGCTATCGGTGATAACACATCTCCTCAACACTTCAATAGAAGAATCTGTTATTCCATCGACATGGAAACATGCAATGATACATCCCTTGCTGAAAAAGGCAAACGCAGACCCAGAGTTATCCAATAACTACCGTCCCATATCACTTCTCCCTGTACTGTCTAAAATTTTAGAAAAACATATTCACACCCACTTGACTCATTATGTCACAACACACCATCTCCTTCATCCCTCGCAATCAGGTTTTAGAGCGGGTTTTTCAACCAAAACCACCCTATTGGGGGTCACGGAAGGCATTCGCCATCATCTTGAAAATGGGGAAACAGTAACGCTCATTCTTCTAGATTTGAGCGCTGCGTTTGATACTATATCCCACACTGTACTTATCAGTACACTGAGTTCACAGAGTATTGGAGGATCGGCTTTGAACTGGATAAGTGCCTTTCTCTCTAACAGAACCTTCCACGTTTTCTCTCAAAATGCCTGTTTGAAAATCCATTCTTCGGGGTGTTACAAGGGTCCATCCTCAGCCCTCTACTATTCAATCTCTACGTTAGACCACTTACTGAGCTGGCTGAGAAATCCGGACTATCTATTTACTCTTACGCAGACGATTCTCAAATCATGTTCTCATTAACTTCTCAGAACACTGCTACCCCTTCTGTACTTAAACAGGCCTAAATAACATAGCAGTTTAGATGCAAACTAATTTTTTTTAATTAAATGGAGAGAAAACAGAGATACTGGCACTAGGAAAACATAAAAATCTCTGGAGCCAGCAACATTGGCCGTGCAAATTGGGTGTCCTTCCATCTCCCTCATCGCAAGTACGCAATTTAGGTGTGCTAATCGATGAGACCTCAGTATGCATTCCCAGTCAGCTAAAGTCGCAGCCACCTGTTTCAGCATCATCAAATGTCTGCGAAAAATTTGCTGATGCTACCAGAAGCAACCAGAAAAACCGTAGTCAATGCCTTAATTACATCAAGGCTGGACTACGGCAATGTGCTCTATGTGGGAGCAAACAAATATGTAATCCATAGACTACAGATGGCACAAAATGCTGCAGTCAGGCTCCTGTGTAGAGTCCCCAAGACCTCATCTATTTCAACTCACTGATGCAAACTTAACTGGCTGAAAATTGAGAGCAGAGTAAAATTCAAGACACTCACCTATATGCATAAAATTAAATCAGGAATTGCCCCTAGTTACCTTCTTGCTCTGGCTAAGCCATATATCCCTCTCCGTAATCTACGATCGGCCACCCAAGGAAGATTTGCCATCCCCAAATTCAAACTGGCCTGGATGGGGGGCAAATCCTTAGCACATCTCTGGCCCTAGCTCTGGAATTCCCTCCCTGTTCCACTCCGAAATGAGACTAATTACATCACCTTCCGCAAGTCACTTAAAACCTGGCTGTTTGAGAAATAGAATTTTCTGGTTCTATTCTGCTTCGACCTACCTGTCTGCGCCTGGAAACCCTCATTGGGTAGCTGTTGCGCAATACAAATTTTAAGAACGAACTAACTAAACAGCCTCACAAGAGGGAACAAAAGTGCACCTCGCACCCTCCTCCGCAAGCGAGTGAAGCTCCCCCAGGGCCGGCTCAAAACCTTCAAGGCCCTGTAAGCGGGCGGGCCGCAGCTCCAAGATGTAGGGTCCTACTGGCCCAGCAGTTTCCAAGCCAGCAGGGGGCAAAGGGAAATGGAGGCGCGACTCGCATCCTCCTTATTGCGACAGGCAATGCTCCCCCAGGGCCCAACCCCAGTCTTTAAAGGCCTCGAACGCTGACTCCAGAAGAAGCCCCAGTCGAGAATCAGGGAGACTGAGTCGCGATCATACGCTCTCCCGTGGGACGGATCAATTGCCCACCTGTTGCGACCTGGGTGGAACAAAACTGCCCCCAGACTTGACAGCAAGGGTGCGGCCAGGCAACAGGGCAACCCCTCCTCCACAACTCATCTTCGGGCTCAGCCCACTCCCAGCAGATCGGGATTTCTATGGTGGTGCCCAAGGCTGCGACACACAGCTCGTCATGCCGCAACACTCCTGTTGTGGCAACTCTGGCCCCCACGGCAGCTGCAGGGTCGTCTGGGTAACAGAGGAGGACTGCAGTTCCTGAGTAGGGCCTGCTCAGGCAGCATAACGATGGATGGCAAATGAGGGTCAGAAGCAGCCTCAAGCTACAACCACCATCTTGGCCGCCTATGCCAAGCCACCTGTGTTAAAGCTTTTAGACAGGTATTTTGTGTCATGGAATCACATAGATTACCATAGTAGGCAACGGTTTTGATGGTGGCAACCCCCACGATAAACCCTCAAAGCAGACGATTTACAGTCCTTGAATCCTTGTTATGCTGCTTTAGGGAAGGTTATATTTTGTTTTGCCATCTGTAGTTGTGTACCTGTTATTACTTTTATGACTGTTTGCTGATAGATGCCTTGTGGAAAAGCTCATGCAAACTGAGGTCCTTGTTGAACATAAGCTTTCCTTCAAGGTAATCATGAAATATGTGCCATAAATTTGACATAATTACAAAATTGGTGTTGGCAACACAAAATACAACCTCTCTAGAGAGGGCCTAACATGGATTCTCACTGTGCAAATCTTCTACTCCCGGGGTTTTGTCAGATAGGTGACCACCACCAGACCCCTTGCGAATGTATCAACCTATGGAATTCCATGTAACATATCTATCTACAGGCTTTAAGACAGTGTAAGAACAATCCACCCTTAAAGGCCTATTACATTTAATGTATGCTTTTTTTGCAATATTAAGTTAGGCCGATGGCTTTTGTCATAACTTTTCAAAATAAAAAGATCAGCCCTGTAGCATGACTTTTCCCAGTTAATCAAAAAGTCCTACAGTTTTTATCATTGGCTTCTCACAATAAAGAACTCGGGCCTACATGCTTTATCACAAAATCTACTATCTATAATGGATCCCCAATCTGGGCCCTTTCGTTTGGATCCCAATCCAGCAACATTCCTTGACAGAGGTTTCATATGTGTAGATTTCATTGTTTGGATGTCTTTATGCTCTGTTTTCACTTTTTCACCTGGCTTTGGATAGTTCATGTGGATTGTGGTGAAGTGAAAGGTAATTATTTGCTGTAGTATGGGCCTGGCCTTTTGTCAATAATTCTGTTGTTGAAACATTAAGGTATATTTAGTCCACCTTTACCAAGATGTATCCCAGGAGGGAAACAACCTTTACAACGCAACTTTTACAACGCACTACCATTACAACGAAACTTTTACAACGCAAAAACTTTTACAACGCATGTTTTTACAACGCAAGTACTTTTACAATGCATGCCATTACAACGTAAGTATTGGTAAGTATATAATTATATTTTATATTTTATATGTTTTTTTTTTTTTAAGTTTTCAGTTTTTGGGTAAAGGGGTATTTTTAGGGTTCAGGGTCAGTTTTCAGTTTTTGGGTAAAGGGGTATTTTTAGGGTTCAGGGTCAGTTTTCAGTTTTTGGGTAAAGGGGTATTTTTAGGGTTCAGGGTCAGTTTTCAGTTTTTGGGTAAAGGGGTATTTTTAAGGTTCAGGGTCAGTTTTCAGTTTTTGGGTAAAGGGGTATTTTTAGGGTTCAGGGTCAGTTTTCAGTTTTTGGGTAAAGGGGTATTTTTAGGGTTCAGGGTCAGTTTTCAGTTTTTGGGTAAAGGGGTATTTTTAGGGTTCAGGGTCAGTTTTGAGTTTTTGGGGTACAGGGGTATTTTTAGGGTTCAGGGACAGTTTTGGGTTTTTGGGGTACAGGGGTATTTTTAGGGTTCAGGGACAGTTTTGGGTTTTTGGGGTACAGGGGTACAGGGTAAAAAAAAATTAAATTAATTAAATTAAATTAAATTATATTAATTACAATTAATTTAAAATAAAAAAAATATTATATACTTACCAATACTTACGTTGTAATGGCATGCGTTGTAAAAGTACTTGCGTTGTAAAAACATGCGTTGTAATGGTATGCGTTGTAAAAGTTTTTGCGTGGTAAAAAATTCGTTGTAACGGTATGCGTTGTAAAAGTATGCGTTGTAACGTCATACATCCATCCCAGGACTTTAATATTGTCTCTGACGCCCTGAACTACATATACCTTTCTTACAATTAAAAGGTTTTTTTTATTGTCCAGAAATGTAATTGTCAACACCAGGGAGAGCCACTTAGAAGAAAGTTAGTGAAGCAACATTTAAATTTGCATCCTTCCAGTGGTCTGGCATACCCAAATATTTATATGGAAAATTAGAATTAACATAATCGCATATGGGAGAGAAAACGAACTACAGAGCACATAAAGAAATTCATATCAAAGTGTTTTCCTGTCAATGTAGTCCACTCTGATGTGTGTCAAAACAAAAGTAGCATGGTATGTTGTTATATGGTCCTAGTATGAGTGAACTGTAACCTCTCCCAGTAATACGTTTCGTCCTCTAAAAAATATCAAAATAGAAGACTGGATGCTTGCTTTCTTTATTTTAAATCATTCAATCTGGGGTATTGTCGTCACTTGCTTGATGCTAGTAATTCCAGTGAGAGGGAGCCCTGCAAACCCAGGTAGCATCCTGTTAGTAGCATCATGGGCAGTCAGCCACTGATGAACAATTTATGTTCTCTGTGGATGGCCTCACAATTGGTGGATTAGAAATAAACCACTTGCAAGGAACTTCAAAAACAATCATTGGCATTGCCAGTAGATTTCACCTCTGCAAATCTATTGACTTAGTCATGGGCAAGGGAGGTAGATGGATAGTAGGTAACGAAATGTCATTCAGTTGTGGTTTGTGGATCTCCTTGGGCATCCTCAGGGGCGCGGCTGCCATGGCTCTGATGTTCCAAGTTAAAAACCTGGGTCTCAAGGGTCATGATTTACATCACTCTCTTCTGTTCACCTCTGTGCTCAAGCCCCTTCTCCACGCCCCAAATCACTGCTTTACCAGCATCTCAAAGGGTGGCTGCCAATGCTACTGATCCTTGGTTTGTTTCAAATTACCCATGTATCTCAGTTGTAATAGAGGCCTCAAATTTGGGGTCTGTGAAGTACCAGACGTTAAGATGCCATATGGATCTCAAGGTCCAGTCCTTGGCACCAAAGGTCAGAGTAATGGGGCCGTGATCCGATATTCTGCTCGGAAAGACAGCCAGAGTCCACCTGGCACACATCCATGCCCGGCAGTGGAAAAAGAACAATGCGATAGTCCATTTTGTGTACGGCTGAGTTGTGAGTATATATCCAATCCACGGAAAGACAGCCAGAGTCCACCTGGCACACATCCAAGCCCGGCAGTGGAAAAAGAACAATGCGATAGTCCATGTTGTGTACGGCTGAGGTGTGAGTATATATCCGATCCAGAGTGTGGCAGACTCTCCAGACATCACAGGGACCCAACGCATCCATCCGTGCAGAGATTTGTAGCGCATGGGAGAAATGCCCTTGGGTAGGGGGATCGGATGTATCCAGATCAGGGTTAGGCACCACAGTAAAGTTGCCACCAAGAATAGAGACACCCATTGGCAAACCCGCAAGCAGGGCCGTCATCAGGGAAAATGTACCGGCGGGTGCTTGATTAGGTAGGCAAACCATGAGAAAGTTATAGTGGCGGCTCTCAAGAAGACCCTCCACTGCCACATAACGCCCCTGGGGGTCTATACGAGAGTTAGAGACAAACAAAAGAAACCTCCTATGCAGCAAAGTGGCCACACCCCGTGAAGTCCGAGTGAACCCGTGTGGAACGCTGTCATACCCATACCGGTTGAGAAATGGACATTTGGATCCTAGCAAATGAATCTCCTGAGGCATGAGGACCACTGGTTAAAAGTGTTTGGAAAAGTGCAGGACTGCAGTGTTTTATGAAGTACAGGAGGCCAATTTGAAGGAGGGCATGGAGGACTATGGTTGTTGTGCAAGAGGAACTGAGATAAGACCCAATTCTGAGTTAGCATGCATACTCATGGAGGGGAGAGGCACGGGACCTGGTAGGTCACACACAAAGCAAAATGCAAGCACAGAGTAAATCGGAAGTAAATATGACTCAAACTGACAAAAAAAAACACAAAACAAACTTAGCACCAAATTCCCCCCAACATCCCCCACCCCATACTTCCACCCTGAAGCATTTGCCACCCTAAGTTGACCTCAGCAAAGGTGAAAAAACATAGGGAAATGAAAATCAAGGATGGAAGCCTACAGTGAATGCAGGAAGCTCAACAGACACCCCCCTTCGAGAAGGATTCTGTGCCGGAGAAAGTTATGGTAAGTGCAACATACGGTTACCAATACGCAGACCTGGCTGCCGTGAGAGATAGCCGCTGGCTCATACAATTCCAGGATCATAGAGACTGTGTTAAACAGGGTGAGTTTGAGAGACCTCTTGCTCAAAGGTACGCGCTGGCGCGGCCCTACTCAGGCGGCTGTCTGTCCCCACTGTCTTGGAAGTAGGGGGCTCTGAATCCAAGCCTGAAGAATCACACCGGCCATTATCCCAGAAGAGAGGTTTGTAGGAATGGGTCTACTGCCCCCTCTAGAGGCTTGAGGGTGGTGGGTGTCAGCACCCCGTTACTCTCCTCCACGGGGTCCTGGTCTATCCGATGGGGTGCACAAGTCTCTTCCCTCATTCCCAGTCCTGCTCAGGAGATTCGAAGGAAAAAGGACTTAGGTTTGAAGAGGACTTTAAGCTTTGCTGGGAAGAGGTGCATATATTGGAGGTTTAATGCCCATAGTTTTTGCTTGACCACCGTGAAGGAGCAGCAGTGAGGCTGGACAGCTCTAGTATAGTCAGGAAATAGCATAATGCGTGCATTCTTGAAACACAGCCCAGACTGCCCATGGGCCTGGCTGAGGGTCACATCCCTATCACGAAAGTTAAGGATCAGAGCAATCACAGGGCATGCTGGGACCCCAATTGGGGCACTGGATCAAGGGTTTATGGGCTTGCGCCACATCAAAGCTAGATGAGAGAGCCTATTCCGGGACCCACGAGCGTTACCAACCCTCCAGGAACTTTGCAGCATCAGGCGCCTCTCAGCCCTCCGGGAAGCCAACTATTTGCAGATTATTGTGGTGAGAGTGGTTCTCTGCATCCTTTGCTCACTCCCCCAGGGTTGCTGATGAGGTCAGGAGTCCGCCACTTGCCACTTCAGGATGGACACATTTTCTTCCAAGGAGGACACCTGGCATTCGTCCTCACCTGGTAGCTACATATCGGGTATCTTGGCGGGGAAGTGCCACGTCCATCTATACTTTGCTAACCCTGTTCTCCAGTATCTTGCATGGCCTTCAGGTTAGTGCCCAAATTGGGTTGAGCATGTTCAACAGAGTTCGCCGCCCTGGAGGGCTCCCCAGAGCCCCCAGGCCATGTCTGCATCTTAGTGAACGATCCATTTTGTTCTGGCCCAGGGCAGGCGGCGGTGTTGAATTTTCTTTCTTTCTTTCTTTATTTGTTTTTGTATAGCTCAAACTTTACCTGAAGGAGTCAGAGCGCTTTACAATAGAACCAGTTACATTACATAAGGACTTCAGAGTACATGACTTACATAAAAGATACAAAACAGATCAACTCTAAACTCACATAAGAATGGTAGTAAGTACATATATCTATTACAGATACTAGTGGTTAGAGGTACATTAATACAAGTTGCAAATTCACTCAAGATTACATTTTAAGAAAAGTTGAAGTGAATATGGTTGGACAAATATATATTACATACTTACAGAACATGATCTTCTCGTCATTTCTGGGTGAGATGCCAAGTCCTCAGAGCCTTGCAGAGGAAAGACCCCACTTACCAATTGATAGCACAAGCAGCAGGAGTATATCTGCCGTCTGAACATGTGGGATACAGTTGCTGGCAAAGTAAGGATAAAGTGCAGGCATGTCTCTATTGACCTGCTTACCTCACAGCAGCATAAACAGCCAGGTCGCCACCAGCAGTGAGGGAAGCTCAGTACGGTCCATTTGCCAGGATACACAGGCCAAATGTGGTAGAGCCGCCAGTCAGGGTACGGGCCCGTGGTAATGGAAAGTCCCTGGACCAGGAGTGTCGCTGTCCCAGGAGCCCCTAACAAAGTCAGGCCAAAAGGGAACACCCCCACACTGGATAGAAACCATTGGGTCCCTTTCTACACAATCCAGCGAAATGGCCAAGGCAAGAGTCAAGCGGGCCTCCAGAGAGGTGTCAGGGCCGCAAAGTGTCCCAGGGGGGCAGCCAAAGCTGCAACGGCGAACGGGCCACCTCGACCTCCCCAGTCCTTGGACAGTCACGGACACAGTGCCTTCCAGACAGGAGAAGGGGATGAGGATATGTTCACCCCCCAGCGGTAGCCCTACCCCTCTATCGAGTAGGCTGCAATTTTAAAACATGGGGCCCCCTCTAGTCTAACAGTAGCTAGCCTGAGGCGGAAGCCCGGAGCCCGTGTTTTTGGTAACTTGCGCGAAGCATTTAGCTGTTTTAAATCTCTTACCTTTTAACTGCACTCAGCCTCGTATGCACCCACCGCACAGATGATATAGGAGCTGACCGCGGGCACTTGGCTGCACGAAAGACTGCCGCAGAAAGGTGCCGCCATATTGGGGGTAATCAGCAGGCAGCGGACTAGTTGTTGCGCATGTTGAGGGATAAAATGAATGCCTCAGTGCTTAACTCAAATCCGGTGGGAAAGAATAGTGATTACAGTTACCACTCCAATTATTTGAAGGCCCTCCAAATACCGCGAATGTCCACCTGCACTACAGCCCTCTCTGTTACTGAGTTTAAAGCTTGTGCACACTGTAGGTTTAACTTCACTCCCAAGTTTCGCTGAATTCATTGCTCCTTATGCCATAAAAACAGCCAATTTTACCGTGCTAGGCGACATCAATTTACATCTTGAAGATATAACATGCAAAAATAGCGCTAGTTTCATCTCTGATATGGCTTCTCTTAATCTAGATTTAATAAACTCAGGTCTGATGCATGTAGCTGGTCATCGTTTGGATCCTATCTTTTCAAATCTCACTATGATTTCCTGCGCTCCAGCCTCTCCAACCAGTTGGTCTAACTATTATCGGATCAATTTTGTCCTTACTCTACCTTTAGATAAAGACACCTCGATCAGATCACGGGTGGCAGGGGAATCGAAGAGAAATTGGAAGAAACTAGACATAAACAGTCTTAACAATTGTTTAGATGCCCAAAAGCCATCCTTAGAGCAAAGTGTTGACCACCTCTTGGCCTCAGTACAAAGTATGCTTATGGAGGCTATTGACATCTGTCTCCCAATGACAAATCAAAAAACTAACAACCATCATCCACCAGCTCCATGTACGATGAGTCATTAAAAATAATAATAACCAATTGTAAGATCTTGGAAAGGAAATGGAGAAGGGACTACACCCAGGCATCCAAACAGGTCTACAAAATTGCTTTGAAGAAATGTCATAAACGTTGTAAACAGGCCCGAGCTAATTTTGTCAATACAACTATTTCCAATGCGACAAATTGTGCTAAAACCCTTTTTAACACAGTAAAAGAATTAGCGGGATCGGAAACTTCAAAGAAGTCCCCTGCACTGACTCAGTCTAAATGTGAGGAATTAGCTTCCTTCTTTATCCATAAAGTTGATAAAATCTATCAAGAGATTGTATCGAAACAAGAGGTACAGGCTACCTCAATCCATTCCTCACTACCCTCTCCCAATATGTCGCACTCCCCGGCTAAGCAAGCCGAAAATCGGAATGATTTAGACCGCTGTCTTAAAACTTGGCCCCTTCTCACAACAGATAGTGTAGCCCTTCTTTTAAAGAACATTAAATCAGGATCGCCGAAAGATCCTCTACCGGCCGCCATTTTTAAACAGTTAAACACCTCAGTGCTATCGGTGATAACACATCTCCTCAACACTTCAATAGAAGAATCTGTTATTCCATCGACATGGAAACATGCAATGATACATCCCTTGCTGAAAAAGGCAAACGCAGACCCAGAGTTATCCAATAACTACCGTCCCATATCACTTCTCCCTGTACTGTCTAAAATTTTAGAAAAACATATTCACACCCACTTGACTCATTATGTCACAACACACCATCTCCTTCATCCCTCTCAATCAGGTTTTAGAGCGGGTTTTTCAACCAAAACCACCCTATTGGGGGTCACGGAAGGCATTCACCATCCTCTTGAAAATGGGGAAACAGTAACGCTCATTCTTCTAGATTTGAGCGCTGCGTTTGATACTATATCCCACACTGTACTTATCAGTACACTGAGTTCACAGGGTATTGGAGGAGCGGCTTTGAACTGGATAAGTGCCTTTCTCTCTAACAGAACCTTCCACGTTTTCTCTCAAAATGCCTGTTTGAAAGTCCATTCTTTGGGGTGTTACAAGGGTCCATCCTCAGCCCTCTACTATTCAATCTCTACGTTAGACCACTTACTGAGCTGGCTGAGAAATCCGGACTATCTATTTACTCTTACGCAGACGATTCTCAAATCATGTTCTCATTAACTTCTCAGAACACTGCTACCCCTTCTGTACTTAAACAGGCCTAAATAACATAGCAGTTTAGATGCAAACTAATTTTTTTAAATTAAATGGAGAGAAAACAGAGATACTGGTACTAGGAAAACATAAAAATCTCTGGAGCCAGCAACATTGGCTGTGCAAATTGGGTGTCCTTCCATCTCCCTCATCGCAAGTACGCAATTTAGGTGTGCTAATCGATGAGACCTCAGTATGCATTCCCAGTCAGCTAAAGTCGCAGCCACCTGTTTCAGCATCATCAAATGTCTGCGAAAAATTTGCTGATGCTACCAGAAGCAACCAGAAAAACCGTAGTCAATGCCTTAATTACATCAAGGCTGGACTACGGCAATGTGCTCTATGTGGGAGCAAACAAATATGTAATCCATAGACTACAGATGGCACAAAATGCTCCAGTCAGGCTCCTGTGTAGAGTCCCCAAGACCTCATCTATTTCAACTCACCGATGCAAACTTAACTGGCTGAAAATTGAGAGCAGAGTAAAATTCAAGACACTCACCTATATTTATAAAATTAAATCAGGAATTGCCCCTAGTTACCTTCTTGCTCTGGCTAAGCCATATATCCCTCTCCGTAATCTACGATCGGCCACCCAAGTAAGATTTGCCATCCCCAAATTCAAACTGGCCCGGATGGGGGGCAAATCCATAGCACATCTCGGGCCCTAGCTCTGGAATTCCCTCCCTGTTCCACTCCGAAATGAGACTAATTACATCACCTTCCGCAAGTCACTTAAAACCTGGCTGTTTGAGAAATAGAATTTTCTGGTTCTATTCTGCTTCGACCTACCTGTCTGCGCCTGGAAACCCTCATTGGGTAGCTGTTGCGCAATACAAATTTTAAGAACTAACTAACTAAACAGCCTCACAAGAGGGAACAAAACTGCACCTCGCACCCTCCTCCGCAAGCGAGTGAAGCTCCCCCAGGGCCGGCTCAAAACCTTCAAGGCCCTGTAAGCGGGCGGGCCGCAGCTCCAAGATGTAGGGTCCTACTGGCCCAGCAGTTTCCAAGCCAGCAGGGGGCAAAGGGAAATGGAGGCGCGACTCGCATCCTCCTTATTGCGACAGGCAATGCTCCCCCAGGGCCCAACCCCAGTCTTTAAAGGCCTCGAACGCTGACTCCAGAGGAAGCCCCAGTCGAGAGTCAGGGAGACTGAGTCGCGATCATACGCTCTCCCGTGGGACGGATCAATTGCCCACCTGTTGCGGCCTGGGTGGAACAAAACTGCCCCCAGACTTGACAGCAAGGGTGCGGCCAGGCAACAGGGCAACCCCTCCTCCACAGCTCATCTTCGGGCTCAGCCCACTCCCAGCAGATCGGGATTTCTATGGTGGTGCCCAAGGCTGCGACACACAGCTCGTCATGCCGCAACACTCCTGTTGTGGCAACTCTGGCCCCCACGGCAGCTGCAGGGTCGTCTGGGTAACAGAGGAGGACTGCAGTTCCTGAGTAGGGCCTGCTCAGGCAGCATAACGATGGATGGCAAATGAGGGTCAGAAGCAGCCTCAAGCTACAACCACCATCTTGGCCGCCTTTGCCAAGCCACCTGTGTTAAAGCTTTTAGACAGGTATTTTGTGTCATGGAATCACATAGATTACCATAGTAGGCAACGGTTTTGATGGTGGCAACCCCCACGATAAACCCTCAAAGCAGACGATTTACAGTCCTTGAATCCTTGTTATGCTGCTTTAGGGAAGGTTATATTTTGTTTTGCCATCTGTAGTTGTGTACCTGTTATTACTTTTATGACTGTTTGCTGATAGATGCCTTGTGGAAAAGCTCATGCAAACTGAGGTCCTTGTTGAACATAAGCTTTCCTTCAAGGTAATCATGAAATATGTGCCATAAATTTGACATAATTACAAAATTGGTGTTGGCAACACAAAATACAACCTCTCTAGAGAGGGCCTAACATGGATTCTCACTGTGCAAATCTTCTACTCCCGGGGTTTTGTCAGATAGGTGACCACCACCAGACCCCTTGCGAATGTATCAACCTATGGAATTCCATGTAACATATCTATCTACAGGCTTTAAGACAGTGTAAGAACAATCCACCCTTAAAGGCCTATTACATTTAATGTATGCTTTTTTTGCAATATTAAGTTAGGCCGATGGCTTTTGTCATAACTTTTCAAAATAAAAAGATCAGCCCTGTAGCATGACTTTTCCCAGTTAATCAAAAAGACCTACAGTTTTTATCATTGGCTTCTCACAATAAAGAACTCGGGCCTACATGCTTTATCACAAAACTTCTATCAGTCCATCTATAATGGATCCCCAATCTGGGTCCTTTCGTTTGGATCCCAATCCAGCAACATTCCTTGACAGAGGTTTCATATGTGTAGATTTCATTGTTTGGATGTCTTTATGCTCTGTTTTCACTTTTTCACCTGGCTTTGGACAGTTCATGTGGATTGTGGTGTAGTGAAAGGTAATTATTTGCTGTAGTATGGGCCTGGCCTTTTGTCAATAATTCTGTTGTTGAAACATTAAGGTATATTTAGTCCACCTTTACCAAGATGTATCCCAGGACTTTAATATTGTCTCTGACGCCCTGAACTACATATACCTTTCTTACAATTAAAAGGTTTTTTTATTGTCCAGAAATGTAATTGTCAACACCAGGGAGAGCCAATTAGAAGAAAGTTAGTGAAGCAACATTTAAATTTGCATCCTTCCAGTGGTCTGGCATACCCAAATATTTATATGGAAAATTAGAATTGACATAATCGCATATGGGAGAGAACACGAACTACAGAGCACATAAAGAAATTCATATCAAAGTGTTTTCCTGTCAATGTAGTCCACTCTGATGTGTGTCAAAACAAAAGTAGCATGGTATGTTGTTATATGGTCCTAGTATGAGTGAACTGTAACCTCTCCCAGTAATACGTTTCGTCCTCTAAAAAATATCAAAATAGAAGACTGGATGCTTGCTTTCTTTATTTTAAATCATTCAATCTGGGGTATTGTCGTCACTTGCTTGATGCTAGTAATTCCAGTGAGAGGGAGCCCTGCAAACCCAGGTAGCATCCTGTTAGTAGCATCATGGGCAGTCAGCCACTGATGAACAATTTATGTTCTCTGTGGATGGCCTCACAATTGGTGGATTAGAAATAAACCACTTGCAAGGAACTTCAAAAACAATCATTGGCATTGCCAGTAGATTTCACCTCTGCAAATCTATTGACTTAGTCAATATTTTTTTACATGACAGCAACAAGCAACAACAAAACGGAGGGACAGGGTGAACAACAAGGACTGGAGAGGTGGTCGGAAGGATGGAGAAGGGTAGAAAGGGCCTGCAAACACATGGACTCTTAAGGAGTGGTAGATTATAAACAAAAAAAAATATCTCTACAAGCGGCGGCAAGTAGAAGTTCACTGGCTGAAGAGACAGGAAACTGTACTTGGTCCAAGCTCCATGGATGACACGACTACCAGAAGAACTGAAGAGAAAGCAGCAGGAGGCCCTGACCTGAGAATCAAGGAAATAAAGGTGACATGGGAGCCAACCAATGGTAGTTTTATGGTAAGTATGGGGCAGCCTCGACGCCTGTTTTTAGACTTTTTTTTTTAAATAGCTTTGACTGACAACGCATGCGCACTATTGGCAAAACATAAAAAGGCTAGGGATGCAGAAGAAGTATTGCCTCTGCCTTTTTTAGGTCGAGGACCTAAAGGCTGCGCTTGCGCAGTCTGGGGTCGGAGAATTAATGTCCCTTAGTAGCGCTTTGGAACCCGCCTCCCTGCCCTGTCTCTCCTCCATTGGCTGGCTTCCTAAACGGAGGCCAGCCATTGGAGGAGAGATGCGTCACTCCGATTTAGCCACGTCTTTTTCGGATATGGGTGCGTAAGTTTTGCTGTTCTTTAGACAGTGACGTTGTCTGTCACTCAAAACAGCAAAACCACGCCCCCGATTCCAAAAAATTCAGAAGCTGGCGGGCGCCATTTTTTCTCGTCTGCGGTGAGGTGAGGATCGACCGTCCGGGTTCGCACACGCTATGGCGGCAACCTTGCTCCTTCTATGGTCTGAGAGTAACTTCCTTCTCTCTCTTATGGTCTGCGCCAGAGACATTCCTCGGACTCTATGGACTGTGTTATTGACGCCTGCAGCCTTTCCTGGTTTCTGACAGGGAGGTGTAGGTGCGGAGCAGGAGAGAGGAAGCGGGCAGGCGGGGCGGCGACGTAGCGAGGCTGAACGGAGGTGGCCGCTGCCTAGTGCAGTCTGTCAGGCTCACTATCGTCCAGGGGCGCTGCGGGAGCAGCTTGGAGGCGATCGCCGCTGCTCCCCTTCAAGATCCGACCTAACCCCGCAGCAAGACCAGGCACGCCCTGCCACCCGCCCACGGTGGACCAAGTAACCGCTGCTTGTGTACATATTTGATAGACTTAACCACTTGATATTGTCAGATATGGAAATACCATTACCTTCAGTTTATGTTATGGAATGATAAGGTGGCCCATAAAGAAAATACTAAATAAAACTGTAACCTTTTAACTTTTCTATGGTGCTGTGGTTTTTACTTGTGTTCAGCCGCCGGTGTGCGTCGCTGTGTTTTGTTCTGCCTTACCTTCAACTACTCTATGGCCTCTCCGCTAGACATTCCTGCCACTCGAAGATTTTCCGCTTCACCAATAGAGTGGCGTGGCTGGACCTTCCTTCTCAGTGGTCTTGGCTGCTAGACTGTCCCGGACTCTATGATCTCCTCCCGGGCGCCCTCTGTAGCTCGCCTCCATTTTGTGCTGGGGTTCTGGAACAGGGGGCGGGCGCTGTCACTGTTTACGAAGCTGCAGCTGTAGAGGGGTCGCCACTGTCCGCCCGAGCTCTGTCATCCGCCCGGTGCACCCTGCCAGCTCCTCCGCCCTGCACCCGACCGCTGGTTCGATGCCCCTCAGCGGAGACCGGACCCTCGGGCCATGGACACCAACGACCTGTTTACGAGCTGCAAGAGGGGCGACGTCTTTCGAGTGCGGTGAGAGGGCTTTAAATGTGGGGAAGGAGCCGGCTGCGGGGCAAGTTCTTGTTTACAACTGGTCTTCACCTTAGAGATGGACCAGCCAATACATTTACAGAGGGAGCCGAGGGCCTGGCTTGGCTCTAAGAGCACGAACCGGGCTCTGAAAATTTTTGGCATGTAAATCATGCAACCCTCATGTAAAAATATGACATCTATTCAAAATGCAAACTATTTAACACGCTGAAACATTTCACCCAAGTACATCCAACACATCACCACTTTGTGGGAAACGTATTAGCACCGATACTTATCCAAAATGCAACTTTGAACATTTCTCCACTTCACGCAGCCCTACTTCCGGGCCATTAGAGGACTAGGTAGCAGTCAGTTGTCATGTATAACCAAAATGTAGCCTACACTTTTATTATAGATGGAGTAGCATTATTGTGTATTAAATCAAACACAAAAGTGTTTTTTGTACAGTTCACGCAATTTAAGGTGCACGTATATGTGATAATGATAAAATAGAAGTTTGGGTGAAATAAAATATTTGTCAATGATCATGCAATTTGCGAGCAGGCCAGCCTGATTGTTCGTGTTTTATTATTTCACATTGAGCAGGTTTTGTTCGTGTTTTATTATTTCACAATGAGCAGGTGATTTCATGTCCCCCCTCCCCCCCCCCCCATAATGCATTTTTTCTTCAATTGGTGGCGCTTGAAGTTAGAGAAGGGGTCTCCAACCTTTTCTGTAATAAGAGCTTTTGAGATCTCCCTTACTCCTCGAATTGCTTGGTGGCTTGCATTGTTTTGTCTACTGCACAACGTATTGTGTCTATTGACGAGTATTACTCCTCCCTACACAGTGTCCCAAGGCCGCATGGTCCTTTGTTTTTTTTGTTTTTTATCTTCCTGACAATAAATCGATTTTTAGTTGTGATAAAGTATCATTTTGGACGTCCCTCTGAAGTCTTTTATGGGAGGGCAAAGTGAAGAGAGGGGAGTTTGAAGATCAGCATCTTATTGCTGGAGAAGAGATACGAGAGAAACCTTTTTTGTGTGTGGGACATCGTCACTTAAGTTAACAAGCTAGATAAACTACATAGAACTGGTCAGGAACCGTCTTATGTGGTGACGTAGGTAGATGTTTTTTCATGTCAAACACCCATTTGCAAGAAAAAAGTATTCTCCCACCCTCTCCAAATGGCCCAACATTTCACCTGAAATTGTGCCTGGGAGGCCATGCGAAATAAAAGTCCAAAAACAACAGTCTGTTTTGCTTTAAAAAAAAAAGAATGGGAAAATTAAAACATTTATTGTAAAAGGGAGTCAAAACTCCTACGGGTGTAAATATTGTTTCCAAAAGTGTTACAAACTTTACGGTCATCGTTTCTTTTTCTTTGCTCTCGTTAGTCCACTTAATATTTAATTGATATTACTTTAGTTCAAATAAGCAGCACAGGATGTCCCATACTTAACAGAGGTCTGATAAACCGGTGCCTTTTACTCAAATTGCAGCTACGACATCGCACACTTGCAACTTACAGAGTAGCTCTAATAAATGTTAGATGATGACGCCCTGTAAAGAAGTGAGTTCCACACTATAAAGGAGATTTTAGGAATCTTTAATCAGAGCGCCGGGGCTGTGCTGCGTCTTTGCGGTCGGCGCCAGAACAATATGGCCGCCTTCCGCTTCCTGCCTAGCTGCTTCCTGTTCCGGTGTCGGAACAACTAGAGCGCTACCACATATCTCCCCCCTTTATGCACCCAACAATATTTACAAGAGTTCTTACTTCTAGTCCATTACAAAGTCTCTGAATCTCTCCGGTACCTTGATCCTTCTTCCTACTCGAGTCTGCATTCCCTCATACCTTCTTTCTCCTTCTGTAGTCTTGTCTTCCACTCGCTCTCTCGCACTCTCCCCTTCTCTGATCTTCAATCTCCTTTCACTGCAATCTTCACTTCCACTTATTCCTTCTGTTGATCTCCTCCTTTCTCTCTCTTCACCTTCTATCCGCCTTTCTGCGCTCTCGACGTTCTCTCCTTGTCTCTCTCCGCTGCCTCCAACACTTTCTTCTTGCCTTTCTCTTCCTCCTGATTCTCCTTCCTCGATAACCTGCTCCTCGCCTTCTTCAACTTCCTCTTCCCACTTTACTATCTTGCTGCACCTTGCCATTCTGTCCATCGACCATACCTTTCCGTCGCTCAGCAGGGCAGACCGGGCATAGGGCTCCACTACCTTGAGGGGTGGGGAGAACTTGCTTTCCCCTTTTCTCTTCTTGATGGCGAGCTTCACCCTCACCCAATCTCCCTTGTCCAATTCTGTATTGCGGGTGTTCCTTCTTTTGTCATAATGAGCTGTGTAGACATCTTGGGCCCTCTCCAGATTCTTCCTGACCACCGCCGGGGACCACTTGCTCTGTACGATCAACTTCCTCCAAGCTGCATTGTCCTTTGTGAATGCTTCCCTACCTCTCAGGATCTTAAAGGGACTGTATCCGGTGCTCCCTGGTGTGATGCGGTATGCCCAGATCATCTTTTCCAACTCTCTTTCCCAATCTAGACCATCTTCAATGGCTGCCTGTATGGTACCCATTATTACACGGTTGAAGCGTTCCACCTGTCCATTACCTGCCGGGTGGTAGATCGGGGTGTGCTTCACCTCAATGCCGTTCCTGCTGGTAAATGCGGCCCACTTCTCAGACGTGAATTGAGGACCATTGTCGCAGATGATGATCCTTGGGATGCCTTCACTGACGAATGTGGTGCGCAGGAAACGTATTACTGCCTCCGTGTCCACCCGTTCCAAAACTTGTAACTCCGGCCACTTGGAATACTTGTCAATTGCCACCACCACATACTTTTCAATGCCCTCCTTGTCGAGAACTGGCCCCATGATGTCCACTGACAACATTTCCCAAGGACCATCTGGAATAGGGAATCTTCCTAATGGCGGTCTAAGCATACTCTGGGATTTGTCCGCTTTTGCACATGACTCACAGGCTCGCACGTGCCGTTCAACCTGCACATCAATGGCCGGCCACCAGTAAGCCTGCCTGGCCAACGCCTTCATTTTCGTGATCCCTTGATGCCCTTCGTGGAGTAAGGACATCAGCCTCTCCAAGATGCCCTGTGGTGGAACTACCTTGTCTCCACGGAGTAAGAACACCGGGTTGTCCGCTATTGACAGCTCCTCCCTGACTTCCCAGTACCTTTTCAGCTCTTCCTTCAGATGCCTTTTCTCAGGCCAGCCATGGATGACGTATCCTTTCACCGCATCCAGATCTGTGTCTTCCTTGTAGGCACTCTCCCAGTCCTGGGCACTTATCACTCCCTCGGTGTCCTGGATGGTGGCTACCACATAGCCTTCCCACTCGTGCTTCTCTACGTCCTTTGCTTCCTCCATTGCCGCCGCTCTGCTTAGAAAATCAGCTACTTTGTTCTGTGGCCCCGGAATGTGCTCAACTTCATAGACAAAGTCCAGTAGCCGAAGGGTCATCTTGGCAATACGGGGTGTGGCATGATCATGCCCACTCGACGTCAGGACACGGACCAAAGGCTTGTGATCCGTTTTGACTAGGAACTTGGCTCCCCACAGGTATTGCCTAAATTTCTCTACCGCCCAGACTACTGCCAGCATCTCCTTTTCCACCACGCTGAACTTCTCTTCATTGGGGGCCAACGAGCGAGAGGCAAAGCTGATGGTAGATATCTCTCCTGACTCCTCTCTCTGCATCAGGACCGCCCCTAGGCCGCGGTCACTTGCGTCCGTGGTGAGGATGGACTGGGCTCGTGGGTCGAAGCCTTTGAGGGGGATGGCCGTGCTCATTTCTTGCTTAAGTGCATCAAATTCTGTCTGTTCATCCTTTCCCCATTGGAATTTATTTCTTTCCTTGAGTAGTTGTCTAATGAAGTGTGTTTTTGTCGCGAAGTGAGGAATGAACTTGCTGTAATACTCGGCCATTCCTAGGAATGACCGGACATCCTCCTTCCTTTCTGGAGTGGGTGCATCCACGATGGCTCTCATGTTCGACTTCTTAGGCGTTATACCCTGCCCACTCACTTCATGACCAAGGTAAGTAACCGACTGGACTCCTAAGTTGCATTTGGTCCACTCAGCGGTTAGTCCATTGTCTTGCAGTCTTTGTAGCACCTTGTGGAGCTTCACATTGTGATCTTGTCTTGACTTCCCCATCACCAAAATGTCATCCTGGAAGAAGAGTACGTCTTTCAAATCCTTCAAGAGTTTGTGCATGATCTTCTGGAAGACAGCCGCTGCCGATGCAAGGCCAAAAGGCATCCTCACAAACTCATAGCACCCAAACGGCGTGATGAACGAGGTGAGGTGGGTGCACGAAGGATGAAGTTTCACCTGGTGGTAGGCCGATGATAGGTCCACCGTGGAAAACCATGTGACGTCCTTGGTTTTGGCTAACATTTCACTGATGCGTGGAAGGGGGAATTTATCTACGACAATGTTTTTGTTTAATTCCCTCAGGTCCACGCAGAGACGGACTTTGCCGTTGGGCTTTTGGGCGACGACCAGGGGAGACAGCCACTCTGCGCTCTCGATCGCCCTGATGACTCCCTCCTTTTCTAGTCTCTCCAGTTCTATTTGTACTGCCTCTCTGCTGCGGAACGGGATGTTCCTCACTTTGTGCACTACTGGCACCGCTCCGTCTTTAAGCTTGATCATGTGAGTGTATTTACTCAATTCTCCGATTTGCCCATTGAACACTCTTGGATACGTCGTCTGCCACAGTTGTACATTTTCTTTGACTTCCATGTCCATAAGGAGAACTTTCTCGATGCCTCCTGGGTTGAGCTGGATCCCCAATGCTCCCTGGTCCTTCCAACTCAGTACGGACGGGCCTTTCTCCGCGACATACAGTTTGCACTGCGCGTGCCGTCCTCTAAATTCAAACATGAGCGGGCAGTACCCTACCATGGGAATCTTCTGTCCTGTGTACGTCACCGGCCTCACGTCCATGGGTAGCAGAGAATCCTTGATTCTATTGGCAAAGTTGTCTTCCCATACCCTTCTCTGAACAATGGATATGGGCGCTCCACTGTCCGCAATCATCTCCAAGGGTACCCCACCTATGTGCATGTCCAATCTGGGTCTGTCCGAGCTGGAGCTATCCATCTCCAATATCTGTACGTCGATGTACAGAAACTCCTCCTCTTCCACTGTATCTTCCTGGTCGCTGGAGTCATCTTGTCGTTCCTGGTCTACTAGCCTCACCATGGCGTTCTTGGGTTTCCTGCGACATACCTTTTCATAGTGTCCAAAGATGTTGCAGAAGGAGCATTTGGCACTGAAGGCGGGGCATACTTTGTCGTTTCCCAGATGACTGCTGCTGCCGCACCGGTAGCATTGTGTTTTTCCTGCTTTGTGTGACTTACTGTCCACATGTGGTCTGGACGCGAAATCCGTTCTACTTCCACCTTGGTTCCTCCGCGACTCGTTCTGTTTCCATCGGTCGTTTCTGTTTGGCGTCATCACTCTGCATACCGTTTGCGACTCCTGGGCATCCCTCTTCGCTGCTTGCGCGCACCTCTTTGATAGCTCGGCCTTCTTTACCATCGCCCAGATCTCTTTCAGAGGGGCGTCGCCGTTAACCCACAATTTCTCCTGTATGTAAGAGCTGGAGGTATGCATAATGATTTGGTCCCTGATGAGGTCATCGTGCAATCCTCCAAACTTGCACGTGAGGGCTAACTTCTTCAACGCAACCACGTACTCATCTACTGACTCGCCGTTTCTCTGCTTCCTCTGAAAGAAGTTGAACCTGTCAATGGCGACACACACCACAGGTCTGTAATGTGCGTCCAAGTCCTCGATGGCATGATCGAACACTTCTGTGTCTCCCGCGTTCCTCTCACCTTTGACGATGGTGTCGTATATCCTGAGTCCTTCTGGGCCTAAGTTGTGGAGCAAAATTTTCTTCTTTCTTTTGCTCGTGAACGGAGTGTCACCCTCCTCTTCTAGCGCCTCCAAGTAATTGAGAAAGTACCTCTTCCAGTCTTCCCATTTTCTTTCTGGTTCTCCGCTCTTTGTCAGGAAAGGTACCAGCTGGGTAAGAGACGTGCCTTGGTTTGCCATGGCTGGTGTCTTCCTCCTGACTGTGGCTGTGGTGGGTGCCTGTCTGGCTGGACTGCCCGGAGCGTCCTGTTCCTCCTCGCCTTCTTCCTTGTTCTCTCCTTCACTGTCTTCTTCGTGAGTGCTCCTAACGAGGATATCTGTCGCCTGCAGCGCTTCTCCTGTCCTTGGACGCGATAGTCCTGCTGTCTCCGCCAGTTTGCGTCTCACCGCCTGGCCCCCGGACTCCGTGTGAGGTCACTAAGGTTTTCACAGATTGGGTGTGCCTTTAAGACCCACTGGATAGTCTTCCTTTGCCCTTCTGTGCCCTCCGTGCTGTGTTTGCGTGGTTTTTGCTGGGCAGGGTGGTGTATGGGGCTCTGGTGGCTTAATTGGCTGTGTTTGGCTGGGGGACGCGATGTACCTTCTTTTCGCGCCAAATCGCTGCTGTGTCAGCTCCTCTGCCGCGCTCCGGTGATTCCGTCGTCTCTCACGCGTGATGCGGTGGTTCGCGCATACGTTGCGCGTGCGTGCGGGTCCTTAAGTGTCCCGACTCGTCGCCATTGTAAAGAAGTGAGTTCCACACTATAAAGGAGATTTTAGGAATCTTTAATCAGAGCGCCGGGGCTGTGCTGCGTCTTTGCGGTCGGCGCCAGAACAATATGGCCTCCTTCCGCTTCCTGCCTAGCTGCTTCCTGTTCCGGTGTCGGAACAACTAGAGCGCTACCACACGCCCAACTTTGATAACTGCTTCTAATGTTTCTCACTCAGCTTCTCTTGTAAACGCCCCCTCTGATACTTGGTCTGATGTCGTGTCTTACATGCCATGGCCTATAAACGGCCCCTACGTCCCAAGCTCAACGCTCTGTTAAAACGGACACCCTCTCTAATATCTGTACTAATTTCTCACAACATAATTTATAAACTCCCCCTGATTCCTCTTCCTTACCCACTGCGATAACTGTGTCTTATGTCACATATTCACGCCACTGCTTATACATGTTACCTGACATTCCATGCCTACTCTATAATCAGCTGCGCCAAATGCCCATTCTACTTAAGCGCCTTTTATGAACTGTTCCCACATGTCAGAGAAACTGAGCTCAGTCAAACAATTCTACAATATTTACGAGAAATAATGTGTAGTGTCCCATGCTCACTCAGCAACTTTTCTAAAGTTTTCCTACTGTTCCATAGTCACCTTATATTTGTCAAACATATGGTCAGTGAGTCCTGCACACCATGTACATTTAATAAGTGCTGACGGTCTGAAGCTAGTTCGGATCCATTTATTCTAATAGGGGACTCGATACATCCATTACATGGGTGCCAATTTCAGTGATGTTCGAGACTCAACAATATATCAACTGGGGGCTTTTAACCATGAACCACAGACTGGCTTTGCACGGGGACAGAGGCACCGGCACAAGGCCTTCTTTTCATCTTCTAAATTCAGATTGTTTCAGTTGCCATAGGTGCGGGTGGTGATAACAAAGGACCCACACCTCAGGGCGGTTCTTATTATGATGTTCAGTGCGCTTAATTATTCCCTTTTTTTGGGGGACGGGGGGGGGGTGCAGAACCATTGTTCTGGATCAATGTGGCTATCCATTAGCACTGAAAATTCCAACATCTCCACATGATATTAAATCTCTGCACTTTGCTAAGTTGTTAACCTAACACACACCCATAAATGCACTCACTCTGTCAAACACACTTTCTTATACGCTCACACGCATTCACCCACACTCCCATTTTTTGAGTACACTAGTGTTGTGTTAGAAAAACCTACACTGCTACTACCTATGCAATATCTGCGTTGTGTGTTAGGGATGCTTCGAAAAAACATTTTGTGTATGCGCTATTCAAATGCCAAAACCATAGATCTTGTCAATGCTCGTTTTTATGCATCAAGTGTAAAAAATAATGGACTTTTATAAAAGCAGTGAACTGGGTCATGTTTTAGTTTACATGTGGATCGAACAGCAACACTATTGGAAATGAAGCAGCCCGCTTAAAAAAAAAAGCATTTACAATGCAATGGTCTCGGCATTATTAAAGGTAGAGCTATTGGCATTGCTCATTACATTTTTTTTCATTTTCTTTTAAAACATACATAAATGGTATTGTCATTTACAATGGCAATAGGTGAGCATTAGACAGTAGTAGAGAATATTCCCGGACATAGAGCCACACACAGACAGAGCCACACACACACAGACTGACGGCTCTGTCTGTGTGTGTGTGCGTGACTCTGTCTGTGTGTGTTTGTGCGTGGCTCTGTCTGTTTGTGTCTGCGCGGCTCTGTGTGTGTGCGCGCGGCTCTGTCTGTCTGTGTGTGTGTGTGCGCGGCTCTGTGTCCGCGAATACTCTCTACTACTCTCTAATGCTCACCTATTGCTTTTGTAAATGACAATGCAATTTATTTATGTTTTTAAAAAAAAATGAAAAAAAAATGTCATGAGCAATGCCAACAGCTCTACCTTTAATAATGCCGAGACCATTGCATTGTAAATGCTTGTTTTAAAATGCTGATCAAATTTAGGTGAGACTGCATCGTCACCGGACAAAGCACTTTTCAATAACACATGGGACAACTGAGTTGACATTTGATTTCCCACTCTGATTAAACCTCTGGCCCACTTTCAAACTGTTCACATGCTAAATAAAAAACCCAGCGGCAGCACAATGTGGTCAAAGTGCACAGAAAGGGGACATAGAGTACAAGAGTGCAACTAAGACAGGAAGAGCAGTGACAAAGCCATTTGGACTAAGGGAGGTTGTTTTGAAAAACCAGAAACGCTGGGTTGTGTAACACCGACAGGGGAGTGCATTGAGACTATACAGGCTCTTTTGGGAACGATTTTCAGAACACATTTCTTTTTTGAGTCGGTACAATGTTATGTGTTGTGTGCAGGTCACACAGAATCCATCTCTAACAGTCCTGACCCCCATTTGTTGATCCACCTTCCAAAATCCGGGCGCCATGATTGTATAAAGCACACACCATGAACTATTGGCCTGTGAACTATATTCATCACACATATGCTTGTACCTGGCCATGAGCACCTACACCAATGGAAGAAGCACGTAAGTAATTTTGGTACACCCCAACGGTCTGCCTCAAACTGACAGCTCATTAAACATGACACACTCACCCTTCTAACCATACACCGCCACAAAACCGATTCAAACTCCAGTCTGCGATCAAACCGTTTAGAAAGTAGCACCTCGGGCTGCGAAAGGCACTGTACTACCATACTAATTAATGGCAGACTGTGTGCTATCCAATGCAAATCAACAATTACATTAATTAGCAGCTTTTAGTAAATAATAATAATATGATAGAGCAATGTGGCAGATGTGAGTTGTACTGGAGGTTGCGCTAACATCTGTGACCATAATTGATTGACCAGATGTGATGTCCTTCCCTAATTACCACTGTGACCAGCCCAAATCACCCGCTTTCTCATTTATGAAGACAAAATGTTAAGCATTTCTGTTCAAGGAAACATTTTTTTCCATTTCCTTAAGTATGTTAAGAAGTGAATGAATGAATGAAAGAAAATTTATGACCGCGCAACTAAAACCCGAAGGCATCAAGGCGCCTATAAAATAAATCTTAAAAGGCAGAGGCAAAACTACAGGTATGCTTTGGCAAATAGTCGTGACTTCAAAGCTTTCCTAAAGGACTGAAGAGTGGGAAGGGCCTTATTTCAACGGAAAGAGCATTCCACGTTTTAGGTGCCACTGTGGAAAAAGCTCTGCCACCCCATTTGGCTTTGCGAATGCGTGGTACAGATAACAAGGATTTGTTAGCAGAGCCCAAATTCCTCGAGGGGCAGTAGGGGGTCAAAAGAGCCCCAATCCCCACAGACCTATTTCTCGCTAGGGCGCCAAAGGTAAGGCACAGGATTTTAATAGAGATCCTGTCCTCAACAGGTAGCCAATGCAATGCCTTCCTAGCGGAGGTGACCGATGCACGTTTGGGTAGATCCAACACAAACCTAGCTGCCGCATTTTGGACCAGTTGAAGGCGCTGCAGCAGCCCCTTACTGAGACCTGCATACAGCGCATTGCAATAGTCAAGTCGGGAGCCAATAAGAGCAACCACGACTTGCTTTCTGGCCTGCTGGGATAAGTGAGGTCTACGCTCTACAGGTTACGTTTTACTAACTTCTTCTAGTGTTTTTGAGATGGTCATTGATGAAACTAATTGTAATCTTGCAATATCTGGGATGCGATTTAAGATCTGTGTACAGTATTATACATTAAGCAATAATTGAGGTGGTATGTTTTTTACTCATTTTTTCTTTCAGTTTCAGTGCAGGGCTTATTTAAGTATTTTCCATTTCAGCAGTCATCAGTGATGCTAGAAGGACAAACAGTTTGATGGAAGTCCTGTCAGAAGTCGCAAAGCATAAGTGGAAGGACTGATATGCATGCTCAATGTGGATGATCTTACACAAAGTGATGTCACAACTTATTTTTTACCACTGACTTGAATGAGAGTAGGTCTAGTTTGTAGTCTCTGACAGTCTGGTATTCTGTGCATTAAGAAGGAGCACTCTACTAGGCACCTAGATAGGAATGCGCTTATACATGTCCTGGACTGTTTTCTCCATATGTCAATGATTTGTTGGATCTTAGAATTCAGTTCGGTTGTGAGTGACACGAGTTACAAATTCAGATCCTGGCTTTGTCAACTTGACCCCACAATCCTAAGCAGTGAGGCCTACTGAACGGTACCAAAACATATATGAAAAGACTGAATTCTAAAATCCACAAAAGAGTATGGAGGCTAACGAGAAAAGATACACTGAGGAAATTAAGACCACACTATAGAGTTACAAGTAAAAAATGACAAGAAAAACAAATAAAAGAATGATCCTGGACAAAACCTAACACTGTAGCTATTATCTATCAGTCACACCTGAAAACGAATACAAGGGACATCCGCATCAGCAATAATTGTTTTGAAAAAATAGATGTCACATATATTGTACATCAAAGCAATAAATACAACCAAACAATAAAGAGTTGACACAATCTAAACTAAATTCAAATCTCAAAGTATTCCGGGGAATTTTACGTCTGACGGCTACAACCTAAATAACATAAATGCACCAATTGGCACAATGTTTACCCAGAACAGAACATCGATGTGGGTTTACCTACACTGAGGTATTGTCCAAAGTCTTATGTAGAAGGTATACAGGCTGTTGGTACTAAAATCAAAATTACAGCCTAACTACTTTCTTTATGAAAAGAGGCCAGAGAAAAATAAAAGATAGAGGCTACGCAATACAGAAGAAAGAAAAAGGGTATAAAGTAAAAACCATAGACACTTCACGGGAGCCACATCGCCAAGTCATTGTCAGTGGTCACTCTGACAATCCGTATTTCTCACAGTAGGTGCCCATTGTTGTGGAGTTAAAAGTATAGGGTATAATCTTACCAATTAACTTGAAATGTTGCTATTCTTGTCCTCCTGAAAGTGCCCCTGACTTGCCAGTACTGGGTGGTATTGCCTTATATCATATGCCCTATCATATGTTCATCCCATCCCTTATTTGAGGTGATCTAGAAGTCCCACTCTACTCAAGAAATACTCCCCCAGATTTAAAAAAACAGTATGTGACGTATCTACCTAGCAACTTTAGAAATATACCCACACCTTTGCGTGATGCTGTCCTGTTTAGACAGGAATTTGCAGAAACAAAAGTATTTTCAAAACCAGCAACCCGAGCCTTAATCAATGTATACAACATTTTTGAAGAAAGGCAAATACCACTACCTCATCCAGAATGGCAGCGGTTTTACAGACAGCTAACCGAAGATGGAATTACATTACCTACTTGCCAGGTTACCTTCCTCCACGCAAAGATTGTACTTGGTGGCCTGGGTGTAGTTAGCTGGACATTGGTGGAAGAAGACTGACACTTCCCTTCCAAAGATCCTAATATCAAGGCTTGCGTGGATTTTTGTTTTAATGCTTTAACTTTATTACATGTTTATTTCCTTTGCATTGTTGTGCATGATCACTTCTTATTTTTATTTCTGGGTTGTTTTGATTGTGTTGATTGTTTGACTCCATCAATCTCTTTTACGGAGATTTGCCCTACTTCCATAAAATGAACAGGGCTCACTTTAAAAAATGCAAATTTTCCTCTTTGCACTGAATGTCAATGCCTGAAGTTAGTGAAGTTGTAGCTTGTAAAGTTTCTATGTCCTTACTCTCATCATCCTCTTGGTGGGAGTAAAAACATCAGATACTACATTCCGCTCCACAATTATTTTAGGATTCAAGATTCAGATTAGGCTTAGAATAAACATGTTCATTGTAGGTGCCTCCACAGATATTTTGCTTAGTATACACATCGGTCTTATACATTCTGGCAATTGTCCCATTTCCAACTGTAACAGTTCCATTTTGTATTTAGTTAGTATGATGGTGGCCCGTTCTATCTTCTCATTATTCTACATGAATCCACTCTTACTCTGTAATCACAGTGACATGTCACCTCAGCTCTCCCCTCCCAGATGTGAAAATACTTTGTCACATGAAGTTTCGGCTCTGGCCTTTAACGCTGGAGCGGGCTATTAATGGCTGGTATAGCCCGCTACGGCAGGTTATAGGGCTAAAGATGTAGAGGGCAGAGTCTTTTGCTGATTCCAACCTCTGCCAAGGACATGGGGAAAGCCTTCTTGTGCTTTACCCAGACATTGACTGCACTCTAGGGTAACATACCTATGCCAGATGGACCATGCACATGGGAAATCTCTTTACTGAGCTCAAGCTTGCCGCCCGCAAAAGGAACGTAAGGCTAATTTCGGATTTTTCCTTTTGCTGGCACTGTGGTGTATAGTTTTCGTCTTCCACTTCATTAACAGTACAAATTTTAGTTCATTGTCATCATTCATGTTTATTTCAAGTCACAGCCATGAAATTGTATAAAGTCGTACGTGCGCCAGGGCCGGACTGGGAACTGAAAGCAGGCCTGGCAGATTTAGCCAGACCAGCCCCCGTCCAGCGCGTAGCGAGCGAGCACAGAAAGCAAGCATGAGCACCACTAGGGGGGTGTGGGATGATTATTCCCCCCAAGAAAATTTTGGAAAACGACAGACCAAAATGGTAAATTTGACAGAACATTTTTCGTTACATATTCAATTGTATCAACTTTCAAAGCACAGTAAATAGTAGATGATGACCTTAAAGAGCAGCAGGTTACCCACCCAGTCACATGTACCCATAGACATTCTTTCAGAGAGCACCAGAAATAGACACGAGTAGTGAATCGGAGAGAACAAAGTAAAAGTGAGACCTGCCCCCACACGGTGTGTAGCAAGTAAGCGCTGTGAGCAACCACTGTGTTGAACTTGTCCCCCCCATAACCAGACAGAACACATGCAACAATAGTGTTGTTAGTTTCACTCACACAGAACTGCCATTGCAGAGTCTATAAGTACAGTTTGGCCAGGAGTGATGCATTTTTTCAAATGGCCCCCAATCCGCACCTGGAAAACTGTTATGCATGCACTCATCATAAGCAAGCCGATTTATGGGAATACCTTGTATGCTTGGATCAACAAAAAACTCATCAGAAGGCTGCAGACCACTCGGAACTCTGCAACCTGAATCACTTTCAACCTCCCACATCACATTCACATTGCAACACACCCAAAGAAGCTCCAGTGGCTCCCATACACACATAAGCACAATTCAAACTCCTCACCCACACTTTCAAGACACTACATAACACTAAACCGGCATACTTCACCAATCGCATCTCCTTTCACAAACCTTCCAGACACCTCTGCTCGTTTGGACTCCTATTTGCACACATCCCGTGCCTACGAAAAACCAGATTGGGTGGTTAAGCCTTCTCCTACACCGTTCCTAAAATGGGGAACTATATTCTGCTACACATAAGAGCCTCCTCCTCACTTCTTGAATTCCACAATCCACGGAAGACCTGGATTTTCAAGTACTCCCTCTAGACTCTAGGGGGCATATTCTCAAGAAACAGTGTTAACATTATCGCCGCTTTAGCGGCAGAAACTGCCGCTAAAGTGGCGATAATGGGCTTGATAATACGCCCTTGTGAATTCCCATAGAATGTAAAAAAAGGGAGAGAAACCCCTTAAAACTGTCAAGGGAATTGAGGTTATCTAACCTGAAAAAAGGAATTATTCCCTTGAGATTGATAAGACACAAAGCTAAAACATAGTCTCACAAGTTCACAAAACAATCAAAAACTGTTACAGTTGCACTGATATATAGGTTATAACATGTTTTATTATACATAAAAAATTAAATTAAAAACAAATAATAACATATCTACACATAATATGATTCCCTAATCAAATGATTAATAAAAAAACAGACTGATAACAACGTAGTCAATTATGACCTGCACAATTGAACCGACAGACAAAAGTTGTAAAACATAAGAATTTGTAAAATACAGTTAGTACATTTGGAGCTCACAGATATTTCCATCTATGTTTTACCACTGTTAATTCTGTATATAGACATAGATGATGGAGACTTAAATTGTACTATAGTGAAGAGCGTCGACGCGTTTCGGTGGTTAAGTACAAATGGAGTCCACCTTTATCAAGACTTTTCTTTGTAGTCTGTCGTACTGAGGGGTCTGTACACTTTCCCTACAATAAATATACATTTAATTATACATTTATACATACTATTATTTATACATTATTAAAATATTCATCTTGTAACATCTTTGGGTAACATCCTGACAGGTGTACATATTGGGTTACTCACGGTCACTATATTACAACGGGTACAGACTCATCTATAATTGTATCGTTGTAGTCCACATGTCCTATGCTAAGTTGGATTACATCACAATAGATAAAAGCGCACTAAATGAAACTATACATCTGTACATACAGTATTTAAAGGTCCCTGTATATTTATCTACGGTACAATTCTCTGCTAATTTAACAGTCGCTATGTCATTCTATCCTTCATAGGAACGTATACCGTAAATCATTATTACCTAAACATTCTGATTTCCCAGCTAAAGAGATGTTCTATTAGTTTTCTTACCCTTGAGGTTGTATTTTGGTGGACTCTCTGCTGTGAGTGTGCTCGCGTCCTTGTGGTTGCGGTAATCAAAGAACTCGGGGAATCCAGGAAAGGATCCTGTGAATTGTTAAAGGAGAGCACTTAGGGTGATAGACTACGTAATCTTTGTGTGCCCAGCTCATGTTAAGCCGCAGTGCTATATGGGCTAATACCTGTTTCTAGTTTGCACCTTCACGGGGGCGGATTTCTTAATGATCGCGTTCACCAGTAGTTAATCTTGTGGACTCATATGTCAGCACTGGTCCGAGTTATCTCCTATTAGTTGTGAGAAGTATTGAATTTAAGAATCGCGTAAGATATAATACAGCTTAGGGTGCATTTACGCTTTGTGTTTAACCCCTGTACTAAAAGTGACCTACCCGCTCTTGCCGGGGCTCGCCAGGAGTCTCGCAGGATTTAAATGAAGCGAAGTGGTGAAGTTACCCTTCCTTCTGATGAAAAGTGTGCCTGGCGGAGTATAAACAAGAAGGCCATACACTCATAAGGGGTTTATACTAGCCTGGTTTAGCTAATTTACACCGTAAGACCTACAATGACCTACCTGCTTTTGCCGTCACTCAATGATAATCTCACGGGGTTTGAGTGGGCATTAGATCGCTTCTCCTCCCTCTTGTAGAGAGCACAGCCTAACGGAATTAAAAACAGAAAAAGCTGTGTACTTGTATGGAATATGTTCTATACTCTTTGGCAGGTGAAGATTAGGCTAGATAGCTACCTGGGTTAAAACAGGTTCATACCTGAAAAATGAAGGGCTGCAAATAGTTCTCCTCCTCTTAGGTACTTAGGCTTGGTTAGCTGTAGCTGTTAATTCAATCAGGACGTAATAGCCTGATATATAAAGAAAAGAGAAAAAGGTATGATATTGTACGCAGTTTAACTAAAATTTAACGGGACGGGCTAACTACTCTGGCTTCTTTTAAAAGAGTCCTGGCTAAGGTCTTACCTCTGAGAGAACGCCTGTCCCGCTGCTTATAGGGGTTCCGTATTGAATACACAGGATGCGGTTTCCTGCCGGTCTTTAAATATGTATTGGCAGCTCATGATTGGACTACAAACGTAAAGTTAGGCCAATCAGAAGATGGAAATCCGGAGCCGAAGAATTTGCCTTTTGCGCCTACTGGGACTCGATTGTGATTGGCCCGGTATAGGAGCTGCCATCACCCTCCCCCTTCTAGAGTTGCGGTTGCCTATCTGGTCCGCCGCTATAGTATCAGCATGTTGCCACCTCTTTTTATCCGCTCGTGGTGACTGTTGATAGAGGGAAAGTCAAAAATGTTAGTGGAGTTTTAATTTGCTCAGAGGTTGGATTGTGGAATTGGAAAACGAACTATCGGATGGATTTTCTGTTTAAACAGATTGCACTCGGGATTCTATTGACTAAATAAAAACGCGAATTACGCGCTATTGCTGCATGGAAAAGCAGTGACTAGCAAATTCGTAATTTCTCTTTATTACAGGAAGAATGATTTGATCAAGTACAGCGATGCAAATTCTATTTCAGATTATTAGATGCTGCTTGCAATAGAGACACACAGAGAAGGTCTACAAGCTGGTATTCCTACATATGTAAGTAGTGTCCTATAAACAGGTCAGGAATGGTTATAGACATTTGGTCCAATCCTCCCGAGTGTTTAGACCTTTCACTATGGTGTTTAAGTGACAAAAATACCATTGTTCCCGAACCTTTCTTATTTTTTCAATGTCTCCTCCTCTCCTGTTTATCCTGATTTTCTCTAATATGAACCACCTTATGTCTTCACAAGAATGGTTCATTAATTTAAAGTGTTCTGTTAATGGCGCA
This sequence comes from Lissotriton helveticus, assembly GCF_964261635.1. Lineage (NCBI taxonomy): Eukaryota > Metazoa > Chordata > Amphibia > Caudata > Salamandridae > Lissotriton > Lissotriton helveticus. The sequence goes on along the minus strand of NC_136065.1, from coordinate 1,020,594,485 downwards.
TTTTGTTTATCAGTACGTATAGCCAATTTATGCTCTAGAACACGTATTCTCAATTCTCTACTTGTTTCCCCAACATAACCCAAATTACATGGGCACAATAGTAGGTACACTACGTTCTGACTACGGCAGTTGTTGAATGTTGAGGGTGTAAGTTTCTTGCCATTATACTCAAAACTGTTTCCCATGATACATTGAGGACATATGGAGCATGTTCCGCACTTGTGGTTACCTGATGCCAAACTGCCCGTCAGGGTGCGTTGGCTCTCAGTTGGAAGTTTATATGTATGTACTAACTATTCCTGATGGTTTTGTTCCTGCGGAACGAAAACAATGGTTTGTTAAGTTGGGTTTCACTGTTGTGGTTCAGGATTTTCCAGTGTCTGTTGACAATGTTTTTAATTTGATTGCTCACATGAGAGTATTGCGTAACGAATACTATCCGATCGAGGGGTGTATTCTTTTTGTCCGTATTTCTATCTGGGTCTAACAGACTATATCCCTATTGTAAAACCGTGCACGTTTAAGTGCATGTTTAATTAATTTATTGGGATAACCCCTATTTTTCAGTTTAGTCTTGGTATTCTCTGCGTGTTTATAAAAATCTCCTAGATTAGTGCAGTTTCGTCTAAGTCTCAGGAATTCACCAAATGGAACATTGTCTTTTTGTGCTTTAGGATGGTTACTTGAATAAAGGAGTAGGGTGTTCTTGTCTGTCGGTTTCGTAAATAGTTCTACTTTTAAAATCCCCTCTTCTTCCTTGATAATTATGTCGAGAAATTCAACTTTTTGGTTACTGTGGTGTTCCGTGAATTTTAAATTGGGATCACCAAGGTTGAGCCATTTTAAAAAACTATCAAGGTCCTCACTGGCACCGCTCCAGATGAAAATGATATCGTCAATGTAGCGGTTCCAGCAGGAGATGTTCTCAAAATACGGGGCAATCTCATTGAAGATATGTTTGTCTTCGAAGTTGCCAACGTACAAGCATGCCAGACTAGGGGCACATGTGGCCCCCATGCTGGTCCCCTTGACCTGAAGATAGAGCTCCTCTTTAAAGAGAAAGAAATTCTTCTTCAGTATCAGGTAGATACAAGACATGATAAAGTGGGCATTGCCCCCTCTCAGGTCTTCCCTCTCCAAAATGGATTCAATCACTTCTATGGTGTCATTTTGTGGAATATTCGTGTAGAGGGCTTCAATATCCAGGGCAACCAAAAATTGGGTCGCCCTGTTGAACCCTCTACCTTCAAAAGTTCTGATTGCATGTGATGTATCCTTTAGGTAAGATCTCTGCTTTTTGACTATGGGTTGGAGAAAGAAATCCACATAGCGGCTCAGGGGCTCCAAGACGGAGCCTATTCCACTAATAATTGGCCTCATCGGTGGATCTTCCATATTTTTATGGATCTTGGGAAGTCCATAGATTGCCGGGGTAACTGGATGATTGTTCAGGAGAAATTTGTATTCATTATCGCTAATGAAGCCTTCCTCTCTCCCCCTGTTTAGAAGGTTAGACACCTCTATTTTAAGAGTGCTCAATTCTGTGAATTTTGTTCTTTTATAATGTTCTTTAACCTTTAAGAGATCTCGAATTTTATTCTCGTATTTAGGGGTGTCAAACACCACCACTCCTCCACCTTTGTCCGCAGGCTTTATGGTTAATTCATCGCATTTCTGTAGATCTGCGAGAGCCTTTCTTTGTTCACTTGATAAGTTATTATTGGAATTGTTATTCGCGGTTTTGTGGTAGAGGGCTTTAATGTCTACCTCTACGATATGTTCAAAGATCTCTATATTTTTATCTAATTGATTTAGGCCAGAGAAAAAGGTAGATTTAGGTTTAAGTCCTGTGACACTATCTGGGGGTGTATAATCCCTATTTTCAAAAAATGTATTTAACCGTATCTTTCTAAAAAAGTTTTTAAGATCACTCTCCAAATTGAAAATAGAGTGAATGTTGGTTGGAGCGAAGCTAAAGCCTTTTTGGAGCACGTCTTGTTCAACACTGTTTAATACCCTACTTGATAAGTTTACAATGGGGAATTCTCCTACCTCCAATATTGCTTGCTTCTGGTTGCAATATACTCTTTCGTGCTGTTTTGAGGTGGATGGTTCCGGGGAGGTTCTTGGCGGTTGTAACCTCTGTAGTTCCTTTGTCCCCGATTTGGGCGTCTTTCTAAAAAAGACTCCCGATCTAAATTAGGCCACCCCTATTCGCCTGCGGTCTATCTGATTCCTCTTCGCTACCTGACCCCGAAGTTTCGGAGAATCTGATCCTTCTATTGTTCCCACCTCTAGAGTAAATGGGTCTTTGGTGGTAGGGTCTTTCCCCTCGGGGTTCATTTTTATTGGTGTAGTAATCTTTTTGGGTATATGGATAGACTCCCTCTTCTGAGTATTTTTCTACATCCTTTTTAAACTTTTTAAGTTTCTTGTTAGTGAGGTATTCCCTATAGCCTTCAACATCATGATTAATCTCCAAGTTTCTTTTTAGCATCCTCAAGTGCTGGTGACTGTTGTAACGAAGTTTCTAATTTGTCTATTTCTTGTTTCTCTATGTCTATTATCTCTTGTGCCGTTTCTATGATTAATATTAGCCAATCGCAGCTACAACGATTGGCTATCAGAGTCCATGTCTCGATGAATTTAGGATGTTCTACAAAGAGACCTGGTTCATTTCGTACTTGTAAACCGATGAGTATGACTCCTGATTTAAGATAGTCAATGAGAAACTCTGCGTGAAGTTCCGTTCTTATTAACTTCTTTTTTAGGTTTAGAATCTTCACAAGCTGTTCGTGACTGCTGTTACTCAGACTCTTTGCACCACTTGCCCTAGGATTAAGGTTTATCAATCTGTTGTATTGGTCATCTGAAAACCCGAAGGTTTTGAGTTTATCCATAATACTCAGTGGTTAGGATGTATCAAACCACTGTTGCTCTAAAGATTAGAGTTTATGAGACATACTGCCTCTCCAACCAACTGGTTGTGCAAGTTATGTAAAAAAAGGGAGAGGAACCCATTAAAACTGCCAAGGGAATTGAGGTTATCTAACCTGAAGAAAGGAATTATTCCCTTGAGATTGATAAGACACAAAGCTAAAACATAGTCTCACAATTTCACAAAACAATCAAACTGTTACAGTTGCACTGATATATAGGTTATAACATGTTTATTATACATAAAAAATAAAATTAAAAACAAATAATAACATATCTACACATAATATGATTCCCTAATCAAATGATTAATAAAAAAACAGACTGATAACAACTTAGTCAATTATGACCTGCACAATTGAACCGACAGACAAAAGTTGTAAAACATAAGAATGTGTAAAATACAGTTAGTACATTTGGAGCTCACAGATATTTCCATCTATGTTTTACCACTGTTAATTCTGTATATAGACATAGATGATGGAGACTTAAATTGTACTATAGTGAATAGCGTCGACGCGTTTCAGTGGTTAAGTACAAATGGAGTCCACCTTTATCAAGACTTTTCTTTGTAGTCTGTCGTACTGAGGGGTCTGTACACTTTCCCTACAATAAATATACATTTAATTATACATTTATACATACTATTATTTATACATTATTAAAATATTCATCTTGTAACGTCTTTGGGTAACATCCTGACAGGTGTACATATTGGGTTACTCACGGTCACTATATTACAACGGGTACAGACTCATCTATTATTGTATCGTTGTAGTCCACATGTCCTATGCTAAGTTGGATTACATCACAATAGATAAAAGCGCACCAAATGAAACTATACATCTGTACATACAGTATTTAAAGGTCCCTGTATATTTATCTACGGTACAATTCTCTGCTAATTTAACAGTCGCTATGTCATTCTATCCTTCATAGGAACGTATACCTTAAATCATTATTACCTAAACATTCTGATTTCCCAGCTAAAGAGATGTTCTATTCGTTTTCTTACCCTTGAGGTTGTATTTTGGGGGACTGCGGCTCTCTGCTGTGAGTGTGCTCGCGTCCTTGTGGTTGCGGTAATCAAAGAACTCGGGGAATCCAGGAAAGGATCCTGTGAATTGTTAAAGGAGAGCACTTAGGGTGATAGACTACGTAATCTTTATGTGTGCCCTGCTCATTTTACGCCGCAGTGCTATATGGGCTAATACCTGTTTCTAGTTTGCACCTTCACGGGGGCGGATTTCTTAATGATCGCGCTCACCAGTAGTTAATCTTGTGGACTCATATGTCAGCACTGGTCCGAGTTATCTCCTATTAGTTGTGAGAAGTATTTAATTTAAGAATCGCGTAAGATATAATACAGCTTAGGGTGCATTTACGCTTTGTGTTTAACCCCTGTACTAAAAGTGACCTACCCGCTCTTGCCGGGGCTCGCCAGGAGTCTCGCAGGATTTAAATGAAGCGAAATGGTGAAGTTACCCTTCCTTCTGATGAAAAGTGTGCCTGGCGGAGTATAAACAAGAAGGCCATACACTCATAAGGGGTTTATACTAGCCTGGTTTAGCTAATTTACACCGTAAGACCTACAATGACATACCTGCTTTTGCCGTCACTCAATGATAATCTCACGTGGTTTGAGTGGGCATTAGATAGCTTCTCCTCCCTCTTGTAGAGAGCACAGCCTAACGGAATTAAAAACAGAAAAAGCTGTGTACTCGTAAGGAATATGTTCTATACTCTTTGGCAGGTGAAGATTAGGCTAGATAGCTACCTGGGTTAAAACAGGTTCATACCTGAAAAATGAAGGGCTGCAAATAGTTCTCCTCCTCTTAGGTACTTAGGCTTGGTTAGCTGTAGCTGTTAATTCAATCAGGACGTAATAGCCTGATATATAAAGAAAAGAGAAAAAGGTATGATCTTGTACGCAGTTTAACTAAAATTTAACGGTACGGGCTAACTACTCTGGCTTCTTTTAAAATAGTCCTGGCTAAGGTCTTACCTCTGAGAGAACGCCTGTCCCGCTGCTTATAGGGGTTCCGTATTGAATACACAGGACGCGGTTTTCCGCCGGTCTTTAAATATGTATTGGCAGCTCATGATTGGACTACAAACGTAAAGTTAGGCCAATCAGAAGATGGAAATCCGGAGCCGAAGAATTTGCCTTTTGCGCCTACTGGGACTCGATTGTGATTGGCCCGGCATAGGAGCTGCCATCACGCTCCCTCTTCTAGAGTTGCGGTTGCCTATCTGGTCCGCCGTTATAGTATCAGCATGTTGCCACCTCTTTTTATCCGCCCGTGGTGACTGTTGATAGAGGGAAAGTCAAAAATGTTAGGGGAGTTTTAATATGCTCAGAGGTTGGATTGTGGAATTGGAAAACGAACTATCGGATGGATTTTCTGTTTAAACAGATTGCACTCGTGATTCTATTGACTAAATAAAAACGCGAATTACGCGCTATTGCTGCATGAAAAGCAGTGACTAGCAAATTCGTAATTTCTCTTTATTACAGGAAGAATGATTTGATCAAGTACAGCGATGCAAATTCTATTTCAGATTATTAGATGGCTGCTTGCAATAGAGACACACAGAGAAGGTCTGCAAGCTGGTATTCCTACATATGTAAGTAGTGTCCTATAAACAGGTCAGGAATAGTTATAGACATTTGGTCCAATCCTCCCGAGTGTTCAGACCTTTCACTATGGTGTTTTAGTGACAAAAATACCATTGTTCCCGAACCTTTCTTATTTTTTCAATGTCTCCTCCTCTTCTGTTTATCCTGATTTTCTCTAATATGAACCACCTTATGTCTTCACAAGAATGGTTCATTAATGTAAAGTGTTCTGTTAATGGCGCATTTTGTTTATCAGTACGTATAGCCAATTTATGCTCTAGAACACGTATTCTCAATTCTCTACTTGTTTCCCCAACATAACCCAAATTACATGGGCACAATAGTAGGTACACTACGTTCTGACTACGACAGTTGTTGAATGTTGAGGGTGTAACTGTGTGTGATTTTACTTTTGTGTATTTCTGAATTGCCACTGTAAATCCCACCTTCCTACCCCGACTGCACCACTACCGGGGGCTTAACTCCTACCTTGTCACCGCCACGCAGCAGAGCTAAACGCTGCAGCGGGAACGCCCAGTTAATCGCCGCCATCAGCGAGTGAGCCGGTCCTGCGGCCACGCCCACTCGCTCGAGGCCACGCCCCCTTCGCCTACAAAAACCGAGCTGAATACGAGCTCTGGTCAGAATCTACTCCTGAGGCACAGCCGGGAGCATTTTTAACAAAAACTGTGTGTGATTTTACTTTTGTGTGTTTCTGAATTGCCACTGTAAATCCCACCTTCCTACCCCGACTGCACCACTACCGGGGGCTTAACTCCTACCTTTTCACCGCCACACAGCAGAGCTAAACGCTGCAGCGGGAACGTCCAGTTAATCGCCGCCATCCGCGAGTGAGCCGGTCCTGCGGCCACGCCCACTCGCTCGAGGCCACGCCCCCTTCGCCTACAAAAACCGAGCTGAATACGAGCTCTGGTCAGATTCTACTCCTGAGGCACAGCCGGGAGCATTTTTAACAAAAACTGTGTGTGATTTTACTTTTGTGTGTTTCTGAATTGCCAGTGTAAATCCCACCTTCCTACCTCGACTGCACCACTACCGGGGGCTTAACTCCTACCGTTTCACCGCCACGCAGCAGAGCTAAACGCTGTAGCGGGAACGCCCAGTTAATCGCAGCCATCAGCGAGTGAGCCGGTCCTGCGGCCATGCCCACTCGCTCGAGGCCACGCCCCCTCCGCCCACATAATCATGTGCACTTCACGTTCGCGCAGCGGACGGGCGCAGCGGGCGCGCCGTCAGCGCGCCGAAGGCGCGCCTAAGGCAAGCCCGTCTGGGCCAGTCCAGGCCCAGCCGGACCCAGGCCCAGGGACTCTGCCGGATTTGCCTCTCGACCGCTTGGTGTATACAAGTGACATGCTCCGGGCTCTCCACCCGGAAAAAAATCAGGAGTGTCACTACATCCATGTAGAAGGTAAACCCTATATCAATTGTGCACGCTGTAATCCAGTCGCTCAGATCTCGGGCAAGCCTGGACTACAGATGGGCCTCCTTAACTGCCGATCCCTCCCCAAGCATCCTCAAGAAACCAACTTGCTGATACAGGACCAAGGTCTGGATGTATTGTTTCTCACAGAAACCTGGCTCTCTGTCTGGTCAGATTCTGACATTGTCAACGCCCTTCCCCCAGGCTATCTTATTCAAACTCTCCATAGGCCTAGAGGTAGAGGAGGGGGGCTGGCAATAATCCATAGAGAACACCTTGTCTGTAGGATCAGCAATGCCAACATTGAAGATTGCGAAAGCTGCCACTTCGCCCTTCAACCTTCCCCGGCACACTCCCTTTCGGGACTGTTGATTTACCGTCCTCCGGGATCACCAGGAAAATTCCTTAACGCTCTCATTGACACGGTGTCACAATTAGCTTCATCTGCCCCCAACTTCCTCCTCGTGGGCGACCTCAATCTCCACCTCACAGACCCCACAGACCTGACAGCGTCTGATCTCCTTCTGGACCTCATGTCATTTAATATCCGGCTGGTCAATAACGGACCTACCCACGACAAGGGACATCTTTTGGATCCTGTCCTTACCAACATCACGGACATCACCACTGGCCCCCCCCTTTCGCTCCCCTGGACAGATCATTTCCTAATCCCTATCTCCTGGTATTTCTTCATATCACCCTCCCAACCCCCCAAAACTCGGGTTACTGACCGACGATGGCACAAGCTTGTTCCAGATGAATGGGCCACCATTCTCACTGACTCTATCCCTGCCCTCTCCACCGACCCAGTCATTGCCGATGAACAGTTCAATTCTTGGGTCACATCCTCATTGGACAAACTCCTCCCCAAAACCACTACTTTCAAACATACCAAACGAGTGAGCCCTGCTCCTTGGTACACTCCGGAGCTCAATCTTTTACGAAAAGAATGTAAAAGAACGGAACGCTCCTGGAGGAAGGATAAGTCTAATGTAAAGAAGGACGCCTACCATTCCTCATTACAAATTTATAAGACCGCCCTTCGCAAGACAAAAAGCATATTCTTTCAAGAAAGAATAGAAAATTCCTCTTGCTCCAGCAAGGAATCTTTTACTATTTTAAAAGAACTCCTTAAGGTCCCAGACCCCGGACCTAGAAACCCACCAGACCCCAAGGCAGATGAGGAAAAATGTCATAAACTAGCTAACTTCTTTAAGGAGAAGATCCAGAAAATCCTTGACTCCATTCCAACTACAAACTCGAGGGAGGAAGATGAGATCAATAATATTCCCACTTCCCCCCGTCTAACCTCTTGGGGACCTGTGACTGTCGAAGAGGTCGAAAGCACGCTAAATACCATCAAAAGCGGATCTCCTAGGGACCCCGCTCCACTACGTATCCTCAAGAAAGTAGCATCCACCATCGTTCCCCCCCTCACCCATCTGATCAACACCTCATTGCAACAGGGAGTCGTCCCCTCCAGCTGGAAGGCCGCAGTCGTCAAGGCTTTATTAAAAAAACCATCCCCGGACCCTTCGGACCTGGCCAATTACAGGCCTATCTCCCTTCTCCCTGGAACCAGTAAGATTGCCGAAAAGCTTGTGAATAAAAAACTTTCACAATTTTTGGAAATCAATAATCGACTTAAAAGCTCGCAGACGGGATTTCGCCCAGGGCAAGGGACCGACATCGCCCTTCTTGCAGCGGTGGAGGAGGCCAGAGTACTTTTGGACGCGGTAGGATCAGTGGCAGTGATCCTCCTGGACCTCAGTGCGGCCTTCGACACCGTCAACCACCAGCTCCTTATTCACCGACTCAGGACTGTCGGTGTGGAAGGAACCGCACTGACTTGGCTCTCGTCCTTTCTGGGCCAACGCTCTTTTCAGATCTGGGAGAATGACACCCGTTCCTCCGAAACACCCCTCCAATGTGGCGTGCCTCAGGGCTCTTCCCTGAGCCCTACATTATTTAATATCTACATGTCCCCATTGGAGGAGGTTGTCAACCCGTTCGGAGTGAGTATCGTCAGCTATGCTGATGACACACAATTAGTGGTGTCCCTAGCCCACCCATGTCAAGAACCTGCGGACCTATACAACTGTCTGACTCAGATACAAGGATGGATGAACAGCTCATCTTTAAAACTTAATGGTTCTAAGACTGACATTCTCCTCCTTGGTCAGAAGGGGCTGTCCCTCTCACAGAATATCTGGCCCCCTTGTCTGGGTTCGCCTCCAGACCCAAAACCCGAGATCAAAAGCCTGGGTATGTGGCTTGAAAAAGACCTGTCGTTCACGACACAAGCCAATAAAGTAGCCGGGACGTGCTTTGGTCTCCTCAAGTCGATTAGAAAGATCTTGCCTCTACTTCCTCCCACCTCTCAAAAACTGTTAATCCAAGGCCTCATATTATCAAGGCTGGATTACAGTAATTCCATCTACCTAGGCGCCCCCGAGGCAACCCTGAACAAGCTACAAAGGATCCAAAATTCCGCTGCCCGGATCTTTACTAATACTCCTGCCAGAGCTTCGGCCAAACCAGCCTTGAAGCTTCTTCACTGGCTCCCAGTAAGAGAGCGAGTGAAGTTCAAAGCCCTCTGCCTGGCCCACAGACTGCTTCAAAACAAAGGTCCCCCCATTCTAAGAAAATTCATTAGACCATACAAAGCCCCAAGATCCCTCCGATCCAATCAGGAACATCACATCATCATCCCCAGATTCAAGAAGGCACGCAAGGGTGGAAGGCGCTTCTCGGTCCACACTGCACGCCTTTGGAACGCACTTCCCCGCGACCTGAGAACAGAACCAGACTATCTCTGATTCAGGAAGCGGCTGAAAACCCATCTCTTTCCGTAAATTCTTACCTTTCCCTTTTGCCCCCTCTGTCCCGCAGTTGTATGGATCTTAGCGCTGGGATACTTACGAGTGACTACGCGCTTTATAAAATTTAATAATAATAATAATAATAATACGTTTCTTGCCATTATACTCAAAACTGTTTCCCATGATACATTGAGGACATATGGAGCATGTTCCGCACTTGTGGTTACCTGATGCCAAACTGCCCGTCAGGGTGCGTTGGCTCTCAGTTGGAAGTTTATATGTATGTACTAAACTATTCCTGATGGTTTTGTTCCTGCGGAACGAAAACAATGGTTTGTTAAGTTGGGTTTCACTGTTGTGGTTCAGGATTTTCCAGTGTCTGTTGACAATGTTTTTAATTTGATTGCTCACATGAGAGTATTGCGTAACGAATACTATCCGATCGAGGGGTGTATTCTTTTTGTCCGTATTTCTATCTGGGTCTAACAGACTATCCCTATCGTAAAACCGTGCACGTTTAAGTGCATGTTTAATTAATTTATTGGGATAACCCCTATTTTTCAGTTTAGTCTTGGTATTCTCTGCGTGTTTATAAAAATCTCCTAGATTTCGTCTAAGTCTCAGGAACTCACCAAATGGAACATTGTCTTTTTGTGCTTTAGGATGGTTACTTGAATAAAGGAGTAGGGTGTTCTTGTCTGTCGGTTTCGTAAATAGTTCTACTTTTAATATCCCCTCTTCTTCCTTGATAATTATGTCAAGAAATTCGACTTTTTGGTTACTGTGGTGTCCCGTAAATTTTAAATTGGGATCACCAAGGTTGAGCCATTTAAAAAAAATATCAAGGTCCTCGCTGGCACCGCTCCAGATGAAAATGATATCGTCAATGTAGCGGTTCCAGCAGGAGATGTTCTCAAAATGCGGGGCAATCTCATTGAAGATATGTTTGTCTTCGAAGTTGCCAACGTACAAGCATGCCAGACTAGGGTCACATGTGGCCCCCATGCTGGTCCCCTTGACCTGAAGATAGAGCTCCTCTTTAAAGAGAAAGAAATTCTTCTTCAGTATCAGGTAGATACAAGACATGATAAAGTGGGCATTGCCCCCTCTCAGGTCTTCCCTCTCCAAAATGGATTCAATCACTTCTATGGTGTCATTTTGTGGAATATTCGTGTAGAGGGCTTCAATATCCAGGGCGACCCAAAATTGGGTTGCCCTGTTGAACCCTCTACCTTCAAAAGTTCTGATTGCATGTGATGTATCCTTTAGGTAAGATCTCTGTTTTTTGACTATGGGTTGGAGAAAGAAATCCACATAGCGGCTCAGGGGCTCCAAGACGGAGCCTATTCCACTAATAATTGGCCTCATCGGTGGATCTTCCATATTTTTATGGATCTTGGGAAGTCCATAGATTGCCGGGGTAACTGGATGATTGTTCAGGAGAAATTTGTATTCATTATCGCTAATGAAGCCTTCCTCTCGCCCCCTGTTTAGAAGGTTAGACACCTCTTTTTTAAGAGTGCTCAATTCTGTGAATTTTGTTCTTTTATAATGTTCTTTAACCTTTAAGAGATCTCGAATTTTATTCTCGTATTTAGGGGTGTCAAACACCACCACTCCTCCACCTTTGTCCGCAGGCTTTATGGTTATTTCATCGCATTTCTGTAGATCTGCAAGAGCCTTTCTTTGTTCACTTGATAAGTTATTATTGGAATTGTTATTCGCGGTTTTGTGGTAGAGGGCTTTAATGTCTACCCCTACGATATGTTCAAAGATCTCTATATTTTTATCTAATTGATTTAGGCCAGGGAAAAAGGTAGATTTAGGTTTAAGTCCCGTGACACTATCTGGGGGTGTATAATCCCTATTTTCAAAACATTTATTTAACCGTATCTTTTTAAAAAACTTTTTAAGATCACTCTCCAAATTGAAAAGAGAGTGCATGTTGGTTGGAGCGAAGCTAAAGCCTTTTTGGAGCACGTCTTGTTCAACACTGTTTAATACCCTACTTGATAAGTTTACAATGGGGAATTCTCCTACCTCCAATATTGCTTGCTTCTGGTTGCAATATACTCTTTCGTGCTGTTTTGAGGTGGATGGTTCCGGGGAGGTTCTTGGCGGTTGTAACCTCTGTAGTTCCTTTGTCCCCGATTTGGGTGTCTTTCTAAAAAAGACTCCCGATCTAAATTAGGACCACCCCTATTCTCCTGCGGTCTATCTGATTCCTCTTCGCTACCTGACCCCGAAGTTTCGGAGAATGTGATACTTCTATTGTTCCCACCTCTAGAGTAAATGGGCCTTTGGTGGTAGGGTCTTTCCCCCCGGGGTTCATTTTTATTGGTGTAGTAATCCTTTTGGGTATATGGATAGACTCCCTCTTCTGAGTATTTTTCTACATCCTTTTTAAACTTTTTAAGTTTCTTGTTAGTGAGGTATTCTCGATAGCCTTCAACATCATGATTAATCTCTTCAAGTTTCTTTTTAGCATCCTCAAGTGCTGGTGACTGTTGTAACGAAGTTTCTAATTTGTCTATTTCTTGTTTCTCTATGTCTATTATCTCTTGTGCCGTTTCTATGATTAATATTAGCCAATCGCGGCTACAACGATTGGCTATCAGAGTCCATGTCTCGATGAATTTAGGATGTTCTACAAAGAGACCTGGTTCATTTCGTACTTGTAAACCGATGGGTATGACTCCTGATTTAAGGTAGTCAATGAGAAACTCTGCGTGAAGTTCCGTTCTTATTAACTTCTTTTTTAGGTTTAGAATCTTCACAAGCTGTTCGTAACTGCTGTTATTCAGACTCTTTGCACCACTTGCCCTAGGATTAAGGTTCATCAATCTGTTGTATTGGTCATCTGAAAACCCGAAGGTTTTGAGTTTATCCATAATACTCAGTGGTTAGGATGTATCAAACCACTGTTGCTCTAAAGATTAGAGTTTATGAGACATACTGCCTCTCCAACCAACTGGTTGTGCAAGTTATGTAAAAAAAGGGAGAGGAACCCATTAAAACTGCCAAGGGAATTGAGGTTATCTAACCTGAAGAAAGGAATTATTCCCTTGAGATTGATAAAACACAAAGCTAAAACATAGTCTCACAATTTCACAAAACAATCAAACTGTTACAGTTGCACTGATATATAGGTTATAACATGTTTATTATACATAAAAAATAAAATTAAAAACAAATAATAATATATCTACACATAATATGATTCCCTAATCAAATGATTAATAAAAAAACAGACTGATAACAACTTAGTCAATTATGACCTGCACAATTGAACCGACAGACAAAAGTTGTAAAACATAAGAATTTGTAAAATACAGTTAGTACATTTGGAGCTCACAGATATTTCCATCTATGTTTTACCACTGTTAATTCTGTATATAGACATAGATGATGGAGACTTAAATTGTACTTTAGTGAATAGCGTCGACGCGTTTCAGTGGTTAAGTACAAATGGAGTCCACCTTTATCAAGACTTTTCTTTGTAGTCTGTCATACTGAGGGGTCTGTACACTTTCCCTACAATAAATATACATTTAATTATACATTTATACATACTATTATTTATAAATTATTAAAATATTCATCTTGTAACGTCTTTGGGTAACATCCTGACAGGTGTACATATTGGGTTACTCACGGTCACTATATTACAACGGGTACAGACTCATCTATAATTGTATCGTTGTAGTCCACATGTCCTATGCTAAGTTGGATTACATCACAATAGATAAAAGCGCACTAAATTAAACTATACATCTGTACATGCAGTATTTAAAGGTCCCTGTATATTTATCTACGGTACAATTCTCTGCTAATTTAACAGTCGCTATGTCATTCTATCCTTCATAGGAACGTATACCTGAAATCATTATTACCCAAACATTCTGATTTCCCAGCTAAAGAGATGTTCTATTAGTTTTCTTACCCTTGAGGTTGTATTTTGGGGGACTGCGGCTCTCTGCTGTGAGTGTGCTCGCGTCCTTGTGGTTGCGGTAATCAAAGAACTCGGGGAATCCAGGAAAGGATCCTGTGAATTGTTAAAGGAGAGCTCTTAGGGTGATAGACTACGTAATCTTTATGTGTGCCCTGCTCATTTTACGCCGCAGTGCTATATGGGCTAATACCTGTTTCTAGTTTGCACCTTCACGGGGGCGGATTTCTTAATGATCGCGTTCACCAGTAGTTAATCTTGTGGACTCATATGTCAGCACTGGTCCGAGTTATCTCCTATTAGTTGTGAGAAGTATTTAATTTAAGAATCGCGTAAGATATAATACAGCTTAGGGTGCATTTACGCTTTGTGTTTAACCCCTGTACTAAAAGTGACCTACCCGCTCTTGCCGGGGCTCGCCAGGAGTCTCGCAGGATTTAAATGAAGCGAAATGGTGAAGTTACCCTTCCTTCTGATGAAAAGTGTGCCTGGCGGAGTATAAACAAGAAGGCCATACACTCATAAGGGGTTTGTACTAGCCTGGTTAAGCTAATTTTCACCGTAAGACCTACAATGACATACCTGCTTTTGCCGTCACTCAATGATAATCTCACCTGGTTTGAGTGGGCATTAGATAGGCTGTGCTCTCTACAAGAGGGAGGAGAAGCTAACGGAATTAAAAACAGAAAAAGCTGTGTACTCGTAAGGAATATGTTCTATACTCTTTGGCAGGTGAAGATTAGGCTAGATAGCTACCTGGGTTAAAACAGGTTCATACCTGAAAAATGAAGGGCTGCAAATAGTTCTCCTCCTCTTAGGTACTTAGGCTTGGTTAGCTGTAGCTGTTAATTCAATCAGGACGTTATAGCCTGATATATAAAGAAAAGAGAAAAAGGTATGATATTGTACGCAGTTTAACTTATTTATTTATTTATTATTTAGAAGTTTTCTATAGCGCTAACAAGACCCGAAGGTATCCGAGCGCTTCACAGTAGTGGGCATGAAAAAGAGAACAACATGAAACAAACCCAATAAAAGCAATCGGCGACAGACAATTTGGAAAGAAGAAAAGTTCGGACAGCAGGGCTTCTCAGTACTGGATTCAACAATAACGCATGGATTCTGAGACGTTTGCAGCTCCAAGTTATCCATAACCAAGGGAGCGGATCAGGCACAAGGATTTAAGTTGGCTCTTGAATTCTGCATAGGACGGTAGAGTTCTGATGTGCGGGGGGATGGCGTTCCATATTTTGGGGGCATTTCCTGAGAAAGAGCAATCCGCAGTTCTCTTCCTTCTGGTTTTTGGTAGGATGAGCAGCAGGGAATTAGAGCTTCTCAAGTTTCTGGCTTGGCCTGCTTTTTTGAGCTTGTTAGCCAGGTATTCCGGTTTGCCGGTGTGGAGGGCCTTGTGGGTTAGGCAGGCCGTTCTGAAGGTACTTCGCATTTCCACAGGGAGCCATTCGAGTTCTTTGAGAGCCGGGGAGATGTGATCATATTTTTTGCAGCCTGTGATCATTCTTGCTGCCGCGTGAAGTGTTGTTTTTAGTGGAGCCAGGTGGGATTTGGGGATGCCTGTTAGGATTGAGTTCCCATAGTCCAGTCTTGATAGAACTAGAGATTGCGTGGCTAGTTTGAGGTCCTTGTTGGGAATGTAAGGTTTAATTTTGTTCAAAAGTCTGAGGTTGAAGAAAGCGCTTTTCGCCGAGTTCTTAATGTGATTTGACAGGGTTAGTTTAGGGTCTAAGGTGAAGCCCAGGGATTTAACGGAGTCGGCTAGCGTGAGGTTACCCTTGAGAGCATCGATCGACTTTAGCCACTCGGTGATTTGAGGGTTATCTTCTTTGTTTGAGATGAGGAGTGTTTCTGTCTTATCGGGGTTGAGTTTCAGGTGATTCTTTGTCAGCCAGTCTTGAACTTCATTTAGGACATCGTTGAGTCTCTGGATGTCTTTAAGAGAGGAGATTTCCAGGTAAATCTGCGTGTCGTCCGCGTAGAGGTGGAAGTTGATGTTGGCGTTCCTGAGTAACTTAGCGAGTGGTTCCATGTAGATGTTAAAGAGCTGGGGGGAGAGCACCGATCCTTGAGGGACACCCTTGTTGACTTGCTGGGTATCGGAGGTGAAGTTCTTGATTTTTATTAGTTGCGAACGGTTGTGTAAAAAGGAGGAACACCACTTGAGAACTACCTCGCCAAGGCCGGCTCTTTCTTGAAGAGTCATGATGAGGAGCTTGTGGTCCACCGTGTCGAACGCTGCTGAGAGATCAAGGAGTATGAGGAGGCAGCACTTGTCAGCGTCAAGAGATCCGTGAATGTCGTCTATGATGTTCAACATCGCAGTTTCAGTGCTGCGGCCTTGTCTGAAGCCAGATTGGAGGGGGTCCAGGAGATTGATGTTGTCCAGGTGTTGCGTCAGTTGCAGGAGTACACAGCGTTCAAGTGTTTTCGAGAGTAAAGGGAGGTTAGATATTGGTCTGAAATTGTTCAAGTCAGTTGAGTCGAGACCGGGTTTTTTCAGGAGAGGAGTGACTTGTCCCATTTTTAGACAATCGGGGACCACACCGCTTTGTAAGGAGCTGTTTATGATTCTTCCCCAGATGGGCGCTAAGGTAAGCTTCATTTGTTTGATTAAAGATGGGGGGATGGGGTCTGAGATGTGTGCTGAAGGTTTGGCGGTCGAGATCAGCGCGATTATCTCAGTTTCCTGGACGGGGCGAAAGCTTAGCCAGGGGGAGGGAAAGGAGTCGGATGGGAGTGCCACTGGGGAGGTCGAGTAGCTCTTCTGGAGGTGTGGGTTGTTGATGTCTAGAGATAGTTCGATTTTTTGGACTTTATCGATGAAGAAGTTGGCAAAGTTGTCACAGAGTTCTTTGGAAGCCTGTAGGGTTGAGGGCAGGGGCTTTGTTGTTTGTTGTCTGATTATGTTGTAGAGTTCTTTGGGTCTGTTTTTGGATTTGACCAATGCCTCGCGGAAGAAGCTGGATTTCTTGTTTTTGATATGGTTGTTGTACTTCCTACGGGCTGATTTTAGTTGAAGGCGGAGAATGGCGGTTGGGTTGTTTCTCCACTTTCTTTCTTTGGTTCTTAGGTTTCTTCTTTCTGCGTTGAGGTCCGCAGTGAACCAGGTTCTGGATGGAGTGGTTCGGTTTCTTTTAAGCTTTAGAGGAGCTAGATTGTCAAGTATGGCGACTACCCCCGAGTTGTAGTGGTCGACGAGGTCGTTGGTCGAGAGGTGCATAGTGTTATTTGAAAGAAGAGCGCTTAGTTGACCTTCCAAGATGTCTTGGGGTACTTGGGAGAGGTGTCTCGACCATTTAGGCGGGACTTGCGGAGGTTTAAGCGAGATGATGGGGGACGGTACGGGCTAACTACTCTGGCTTCTTTTAAAATAGTCCTGGCTAAGGTCTTACCTCTGAGAGAACGCCTGTCCCGCTGCTTATAGGGGTTCCGTATTGAATACACAGGACGCGGTTTTCCGCCGGTCTTTAAATATGTATTGGCAGCTCATGATTGGACTACAAACGTAAAGTAAGGCCAATCAGAAGATGGAAATCCGGAGCCGAAGAATTTGCCTTTTGCGCCTACTGGGACTCGATTGTGATTGGCCCGGCATAGGAGCTGCCATCACGCTCCCTCTTCTAGAGTTGCGGTTGCCTATCTGGTCCGCCGCTATAGTATCAGCATGTTGCCACCTCTTTTTATCCGCTCGTGGTGACTGTTGATAGAGGAAAAGTCAAAAATGTTAGGGGAGTTTTAATATGCTCAGAGGTTGGATTGTGGAATTGGAAAACAAACTATCGGATGGATTTTCTGTTTAAACAGATTGCACTCGTGATTCTATTGACTAAATAAAAACGCGAATTACGCGCTATTGCTGCATGAAAAAGCAGTGACTAGCAAATTCGTAATTTCTCTTTATTACAGGAAGAATGATTTGATCAAGTACAGCGATGCAAATTCTATTTCAGATTATTAGATGGCTGCTTGCAATAGAGACACACAGAGAAGGTCTGCAAGCTGGTATTCCTACATATGTAAGTAGTGTCCTATAAACAGGTCAGGAATAGTTATAGACATTTGGTCCAATCCTCCCGAGTGTTCAGACCTTGCATTATGGTGTTTTAGTGACAAAAATACCATTGTTCCCGAACCTTTCTTATTTTTTCAATGTCTCCTCCTCTTCTGTTTATCCTGATTTTCTCTAATATGAACCACCTTATGTCTTCACAAGAATGGTTCATTAATTTGAAGTGTTCTGTTAATGGCGCATTTTGTTTATCAGTACGTATAGCCAATTTATGCTCTACAACACGTATTCTCAATTCTCTACTTGTTTCCCCAACATAACCCAAATTACATGGGCACAATAGTAGGTACACTACGTTCTGACTACGACAGTTGTTGAATGTTGAGGGTGTAAGTTTCTTGTCATTATACTCAAAACTGTTTCCCATGATACATTGAGGACATATGGAGCATGTTCCGCACTTGTGGTTATCTAATGCCAAACTGCCCGTCAGGGTGCGTTGGCTCTCAGTTGGAAGTTTATATGTATGTACTAAACTATTCCTGATGGTTTTGTTCCTGCGGAACGAAAACAATGGTTTGTTAAGTTGGGTTTCACTGTTGTAGTTCAGGATTTTCCAGTGTCTGTTGACAATGTTTTTAATTTGATTGCTCACATGAGAGTATTGCGTAACGAATACTATCCGATCGAGGGCTGTATTCTTTTTGTCCGTATTTCTATCTGGGTCTAACAGACTATCCCTATCGTAAAACCGTGCACGTTTAAGTGCATGTTTAATTAATTTATTGGGATAACCCCTATTTTTCAGTTTAGTCTTGGTATTCTCTGCGTGTTTATAAAAATCTCCTAGATTTCGTCTAAGTCTCAGGAACTCACCAAATGGAACATTGTCTTTTTGTGCTTTAGGATGGTTACTTGAATAAAGGAGTAGGGTGTTCTTGTCTGTCGGTTTCGTAAATAGTTCTACTTTTAAAATCCCCTCTTCTTCCTTGATAATTATGTCAAGAAATTCGACTTTTTGGTTACTGTGGTGTCCCGTAAATTTTAAATTGGGATCACCAAGGTTGAGCCATTTAAAAAAAATATCAAGGTCCTCGCTGGCACCGCTCCAGATGAAAATGATATCGTCAATGTAGCGGTTCCAGCAGGAGATGTTCTCAAAATACGGGGCAATCTCATTGAAGATATGTTTGTCTTCGAAGTTGCCAACGTACAAGCATGCCAGACTAGGGTCACATGTGGCCCCCATGCTGGTCCCCTTGACCTGAAGATAGAGCTCCTCTTTAAAGAGAAAGAAATTCTTCTTCAGTATCAGGTAGATACAAGACATGATAAAGTGGGCATTGCCCCCTCTCAGGTCTTCCCTCTCCAAAATGGATTCAATCACTTCTATGGTGTCATTTTGTGGAATATTCGTGTAGAGGGCTTCAATATCCAGGGCGACCCATAATTGGGTCGCCCTGTTGAACCCTCTACCTTCAAAAGTTCTGATTGCATGTGATGTATCCGTTAGGTAAGATCTCTGTTTTTTGACTATGGGTTGGAGAAAGAAATCCACATAGCGGCTCAGGGGCTCCAAGACGGAGCCTATTCCACTAATAATTGGCCTCATCGGTGGATCTTCCATATTTTTATGGATCTTGGGAAGTCCATAGATTGCCGGGGTAACTGGATGATTGTTCAGGAGAAATTTGTATTCATTATCGCTAATGAAGCCTTCCTCTCGCCCCCTGTTTAGAAGGTTAGACACCTCTTTTTTAAGAGTGCTCAATTCTGTGAATTTTGTTCTTTTATAATGTTCTTTAACCTTTAAGAGATCTCGAATTTTATTCTCGTATTTAGGGGTGTCAAACACCACCACTCCTCCACCTTTGTCCGCAGGCTTTATGGTTAATTCATCGCATTTCTGTAGATCTGCGAGAGCCTTTCTTTGTTCACTTGATAAGTTATTATTGGAATTGTTATACGCGGTTTTGTGGTAGAGGGCTTTAATGTCTACCCCTACGATATGTTCAAAGATCTCTATATTTTTATCTAATTGATTTAGGCCAGGGAAAAAGGTAGATTTAGGTTTAAGTCCTGTGACACTATCTGGGGGTGTATAATCCCTATTTTTAAAACATTTATTTAACCGTATCTTTTTAAAAAACTTTTTAAGATCACTCTCCAAATTGAAAAGAGAGTGAATGTTGGTTGGAGCGAAGCTAAAGCCTTTTTGGAGCACGTCTTGTTCAACACTGTTTTATACCCTACTTGATAAGTTTACAATGGGGAATTCTCCTACCTCCAATATTGCTTGCTTCTGGTTGCAATATACTCTTTCGTGCTGTTTTGAGGTGGATGGTTCCGGGGAGGTTCTTGGCGGTTGTAACCTCTGTAGTTCCTTTGTCCCGGATTTGGGCGTCTTTCTAAAAAAGACTCCCGATCTAAATAGTACCACCCCTATTCTCCTGCGGTCTATCTGATTCCTCTTCGCTACCTGACCCCGAAGTTTCGGAGAATGTGATACTTCTATTGTTCCCACCTCTAGAGTAAATGGGTCTTTGGTGGTAGGGTCTTTCCCCCCGGGGTTCATTTTTATTGGTGTAGTAATCTTTTTGGGTATATGGATAGACTCCCTCTTCTGAGTATTTTTCTACATCCTTTTTAAACTTTTTAAGTTTCTTGTTAGTGAGGTATTCCCGATAGCCTTCAACATCATGATTAATCTCTTCAAGTTTCTTTTTAGCATCCTCAAGTGCTGGTGACTGTTGTAACGAAGTTTCTAATTTGTCTATTTCTTGTTTCTCTATGTCTATTATCTCTTGTGCCGTTTCTATGATTAATATTAGCCAATCGCGGCTACAACGATTGGCTATCAGAGTCCATGTCTCGATGAATTTAGGATGTTCTACAAAGAGACCTGGTTCATTTCGTACTTGTAAACCGATGGGTATGACTCCTGATTTAAGGTAGTCAATGAGAAACTCTGCGTGAAGTTCAGTTCTTATTAACTTCTTTTTTAGGTTTAGAATCTTCACAAGCTGTTCGTAACTGCTGTTATTCAGACTCTTTGCACCACTTGCCCTAGGATTAAGGTTCATCAATCTGTTGTATTGGTCATCTGAAAACCCGAAGGTTTTGAGTTTATCCATAATACTCAGTGGTTAGGATGTATCAAACCACTGTTGCTCTAAAGATTAGAGTTTATGAGACGCACTGCCTCTCCAACCAACTGGTTGTGCAAGTTATGTAAAAAACAGGGAGAGGAACCCCTTAAAACTGTCAAGGGAATTGAGGTTATCTAACCTGAAGAAAGGAATTATTCCCTTTAGATTGATAAAACACAAAGCTAAAACATAGTCTCACAATTTCACAAAACAATCAAACTGTTACAGTTGCACTGATATATAGGTTATAACATGTTTATTATACATAAAAAATAAAATTAAAAACAAATAATAACATATCTACACATAATATGATTCCCTAATCAAATGATTAATAAAAAAACAGACTGATAACAACGTAGTCAATTATGACCTGCACAATTGAACCGACAGACAAAAGTTGTAAAACATAAGAATTTGTAAAATACAGTTAGTACATTTGGAGCTCACAGATATTTCCATCTATGTTTTACCACTGTTAATTCTGTATATAGACATAGATGATGGAGACTTAAATTGTACTATAGTGAAGAGCGTCGACGCGTTTCGGTGGTTAAGTACAAATGGAGTCCACCTTTATCAAGACTTTTCTTTGTAGTCTGTCGTACTGAGGGGTCTGTACACTTTCCCTACAATAAATATACATTTAATTATACATTTATACATACTATTATTTATACATTATTAAAATATTCATTTTGTAACGTCTTTGGGTAACATCCTGACATGTGTACATATTGGGTTACTCACGGTCACTATATTACAACGGGTACAGACTCATCTATAATTGTATCGTTGTAGTCCACATGTCCTATGCTAAGTTGGATTACATCACAATAGATAAAAGTGCACTAAATTAAACTATACATCTGTACATACAGTATTTAAAGGTCCCTGTATATTTATCTACGGTACAATTCTCTGCTAATTTAACAGTCGCTATGTCATTCTATCCTTCATAGGAACGTATACCTTAAATCATTATTCCCTAAACATTCTGATTTCCCAGCTAAAGAGATGTTCTATTAGTTTTCTTACCCTTGAGGTTGTATTTTGGGGGACTGCGGCTCTCTGCTGTGAGTGTGCTCGCGTCCTTGTGGTTGCGGTAATCAAAGAACTCGGGGAATCCAGGAAAGGATCCTGTGAATTGTTAAAGGAGAGCACTTAGGGTGATAGACTACGTAGAATTTTAAGGCACTGACTCGAGCCTACCATAAATCAATTTGGGCAGGTAAAAAATCTTATTTGGAACTCAGAATAAATGAGGCGGAGCATTCTTGCAAAGAAATCTTCAGGGTGGTAAAAGATTTTACCTCTCCATCTGCTTATACCCCTGTTCATGCTCACTCTGAATCCTGGCTGAGGGAATTGGCTGTCTACTTTGTACAGAAAATTACCACTATTCAAGATTCCCTCCGGTCTACTTTTCAGCAGCATACTGTGAGTTTGGGGTGTTCCTTGTCAGACCATGGTCCTTTCTTGTGTGACTTTCCCCTATTTGATCATGAGAGTTCTCTTGACATCTTGGCAAATCTTAAATCCGGATCTCCACAGGATCCCTGCCAGCCAAGTGTTTAGCAAATATGGCACCAGTTCTAAATGATCTGGTTAATCCCATCTTGAATCTGTCGCTCTCATCCGGGGTAGTTCCTAAGGCTTGGAAGAGCGCCATGATCCTGCCACTCTTGAAAAAGCCAGCACTCGACCCTTCAGTCCATGGCAACTACAGACCCATTTCCCTACTCCCTGCTCTGGCGAAAGTGACTGAGAGGTTTGTTCACAGATCTATTTCTAATTTCATCGAGGAAAATGGTCTGTTGCATAGTACTCAATCCGGTTTCCGTGCGAATTTCAGCACGGAGACTGCGCTCCTTGAAGTCACAGACGCCATCAGGGAGGAGCTGGATGTTGGAAGAAAATCTGTATTGGTTATGCTTGACTTGTCGGCGGCATTCGACACCGTTCCCCACTGGCTTCTCCTTTCTAGACTCTGGGACTTTGGTCTGCGGGTAACGGTGTGGAGCTGGCTTAAATCCTTCTTAGCCGACCGCCGACAGACAATCTGGGCGCCTCCCTACTCCGCCGAGATGTCACCGCTAGAAGTGGGGGTTCCCCAAGGTTCCATCTTGAGCCCCCTCCTTTTCAACATCTTTATGGCTCCTCTGGCGGTGGTGGCGGAGTCTTTCGGCGCCCAGATTGTCACCTATGCTGACGACACCCAGCTCCTGTTTGTAAGCAACAGGGATGGTCTGTTTGATGGTGCTCAGGTTAGGGGTTGTTTGAGCGCGGTTTTTGAGTGGTTTGGACGTCATGGACTGAAGTGCAACTCCGACAAGTCGGAGTTGCTTTTCTTTGGTTGCACTTCCGAGCCTGATTGGAAACTCTGGTGGCCGCAGGACATGTTTCCTCCCGCTAGTTCATCCTTGAAGGCCAAAAATCTGGGAGTTATCATCGATAGTGACCTATCTTTTGGACCGCATATTTCCACTCTTACTGGGAAATGTTTTGGCATCCTTCGGATGCTTCGTAAATTTCTCCCTCTAGTGTCCATCCAGCACAGGAAAATCATTGTCCAGGCACTAGTCGGCTCTAGGCTGGACTATGCGAACGTTTTATTTTTGGGACTCCCCAAATACCTGGTTAGGCGTCTACAAATCGCCCAGAATTCTGCGGCCCGAGCCATTTTTGGCCTTCCAAGAAGAGCCAGAGCCACTGATCTTCTTTCAACTTTACATTGGCTACCCATTGCCAAAAGGATTCTTTTTAAAACTCTGACCATGACTTTTAAGGCCTTACATGATATAGGCCCTAAATATATTTCAAAACGATTGTCCTGGTATCATCCCTCCAGATCTCTTAGATCCTCGTCCCTATTCAAAATGAATGTTCCCATTATCAAGCGCGCTAGAGCAGGAGGACGGTCTTTCCGCTATTTAGCTCCTCATGCTTGGAATGACCTCCCAATTTCTCTAAGACAGGCTTCCAGCCTTCTGTCCTTCCGAAAGGCCCTTAAAACATGGCTTTTTCCTTAAACAAGTGTTGCGTTCCTGTTTTTGCGTGTCCCCTCAGTGTTATGTTCTCCCTTTTCTGGTGGGTACCTTCGATAAAGCGCCGGGATACTCTGTGGAGTGGCTGTGCGCTATAGAAGTATAAAAATAACATAACATAACGTAATCTTTATGTGTGCCCTGCTCATTTTAAGCCGCAGTGCTATATAGGCTAATACCTGTTTCTAGTTTGCACCTTCACGGGGGCGGATTTCTTAATGATCGCGTTCACCAGTAGTTAATCTTGTGGACTCATATGTCAGCACTGGTCCAAGTTATCTCCTATTAGTTGTGAGAAGTATTGAATTTAAGAATCGCGTAAGATATAATACAGCTTAGGGTGCATTTACGCTTTGTGTTTAACCCCTGTACTAAAAGTGACCTACCCGCTCTTGCCGGGGCTCGCCAGGAGTCCCGTGAAGGTGCAAACTAGAAACAGGTATTAGCCCATATAGCACTGCAGCTTAAAATGAGCAGGGCACACATAAAGATTACGTAGTCTATCACCCTAAGTGCTCTCCTTTAACAATTCACAGGATCCTTTCCTGGATTCCCCGAGTTCTTTGATTAACGCAACCACCAGGACGCGAGCACACTCACAGCAGAGAGCCGCAGTCCCCCAAAATACAACCTCAAGGGTAAGAAAACTATTAGAACATCTCTTTAGCTGGGGAATCAGAATGTTTAGGTAATAATGATTTAAGGTATACGTTCCTATGAAGGATAGAATGACATAGCGACTGTTAAATTAGCAGAGAATTGTACCGTAGATAAATATACAGGGACATTTAAATACTGTATGTACAGATGTATAGTTTAATTTAGTGCACTTTTATCTATTGTGATGTAATCCAACTTAGCATAGGACATGTGGACTACAACGATACAATTATAGATGAGTCTGTACCCATTGTAATATAGTGACCGTGAGTAACCCAATATGTACACCTTTCAGGATGTTACCCAAAGACGTTACAAGATGAATATTTTAATAATGCATAAATAATAGTATGTATAAATGTATAATTAAATGTATATTTATTGTAGGGAAAGTGTACAGACCCCTCAGTACGACAGACTACAAAGAAAAGTCTTGATAAAGGGGAACTCCATTTATACTTAACCACCAAAACGCGTCGACGCTCTTCACTATAGTACAATTTAAGTCTCCATCATCTATGTCTATATACAGAATTAACAGTGGTAAAACATAGATGGAAATATCTGTGAGCTCCAAATGTACTAACTGTATTTTACAAATTCTTATGTTTTACAACTTTTGTCTGTCGGTTCAATTGTGCAGGTCATAATTGACTACGTTGTTATCAGTCTGTTTTTTTATTAATCATTTGATTAGGGAATCATATTATGTGTAGATATGTTATTATTTGTTTTTAATTTTATTTTTTATGTATAATAAACATGTTATAACCTATATATCAGTGCAACTGTAACAGTTTTTGATTGTTTTGTGAACTTGTGAGACTATGTTTTAGCTTTGTGTCTTATCAATCTCAAGGGAATAATTCCTTTCTTCAGGTTTCAATTCCCATAGAATCCCATGTTCTGGTGTGAACATGGGCTTCTATTGGCATTCTCTACGGCGTATTATCAAGCCCATTATCGCCGCTTTAGCGGCAGTTTTCTGCTGCTAAAGCAGCGATAATGTTAACTCCATGCTTGATAATATGCCCCAAGGCTAGACTGACCTGTTCAGTGCCAGGATACTCTCACAGGTGAGAGTGTGATCTCAGAATCTGCATAACATAAAGACAGAGAGCAGATACAGCACAGACAACAACAGCACAAACCTCCTTTCTTGCACACAAAACCTTCACAGCACAGAAGCAACAGTCCATCTGCCTCGTGCTGCATCCACCCAAGCTTCTCTCACACATGAAACCGGTACAGCCTGGGCAACTCGATCTCCACGTGTCCTCCTTAGAACAAAGCTAAGCCCACATTCCAATGAAATCTGGGGGTTCCACAATATTAAGATGACACTGCCCAAACTTAAACACAACAATTCATCTTACATATACAGCAGGCATATCGCAGAAAGCATCAGCACAGGCTTCCCGAGAAGAGGAACAGGTACGGCATGGGCAGCAGCACTGCAAGCTCCATACACATTGCAAGCTCCATACACAGACATGCAGAAATGCTCTCCTTTACCCATCCACACTTTGAACTTAATATTAAATATATTGTAAGTATTCTCATTGCCTTCCAGTGGCTGTATTGTGGTGACCCTTCTGTGTGCCTGGTTTTGCTAATGACATTGGACAAGCAGATTTCTCTCAACACCAGGTGTGTGCGAAGTTCCAGAGTTGGTTGACTTGCCACCTCACCCTTCTTTTTTGTAAAGTACGAACTTGTGATGTTTGATTTTAAAAAAGGGGACTTCAGAGAGCATTTTTAAGCAGTGATGATCTATGAAGGCTATGGGTACAACGGCACTGCTAGGCAGCCATACCAGTCTACGTTTCTACCACGCCACAGCCCTTTCTCCAGCCCGTGCCCACTAGATTGCTCCCTGCACATCATCTACCTGCCTCTTAGAGCCTCCCTATTAAGCTACTGTGGATGAAGTCTCCTCTCTAGCGCACCATCCCTTAGCTCCAGGTGTATTGCAATTGCCTTTCAAAAGCACTTACTACCATTGATTAAGACGCTTTACAGCGAGTAGCATTTTACTCCTCTCCAGAACCCACAGTTAGTGGTTAAATGCAGTGCTTAGTTGGTTATTACGTTTAGTTCCCCTTGCCACAGCCCCAGCCCCTCGTCTATGCTTCTCAGGTCTCTTGGATGCAAAACAGTCCAGCAACAGCCCTTGGCAAAGTCGAAAAACGTCACCTTGTTACATTGAAGCAAAGGCTCCAAATTCTCTTGACTTTGCAGGTGAAGATTTTAGCTTTGTCCACCTCTGCTCACCACATGGAGTAAAGTACAAAGAGAAAAGAGGGGTTTGGCTTCAATCGATGTCATTGGCAACACCAGGTCCACAAAATGGTAAAATATAAGAAGGTAAGAAAATGCAAATACGAACATTTTATCAACCCTGACAATCTTTAAAATGTGTGTGAAAGCGGGAGAGGCCGTAGAAGAGCAACACCTGGTGAAGGGGAGGCTCAAGTCACTGCCTAAACAGCTAAGTAGCGGTGGGACCAGAGGCCACCACCAGGTCCGCAGGCACCGCGCCCGAGCCGAGACGGAGCGCAACTCAACTCAAGCCAGGGCCAGCAGCAGACAGGCAGCCCCCACCATCTAGCTCTGGAAGCCGGCTCGGCATCCTCCGGGTCGTACGCCCTGGCCCCTGCCTACCAACAGCAGCAGGCCTGCTCTGCTCACAAATATATCCACATCCAGTCCACATTCCACAATCATGGGCCATGCTCTCTGCCTTCCTTTCTAAGACTGCACTTCGACTGAGAGGTTTCCCAAGCAGTTGAAGATCTGGCTATTTTAATTCTTATCAGGCCGACCTCGGTCTGTTGTGCTAGCGCTTTTGAAGACCTTTGGGGCAGGTTTTATAAATCTCAATAACATAATATCACCACTGCTATCATGCCGTAGTGTAGTTCCTATATTCCCAATAGGCTCTGCGCATTGGAATAATTACTTCTGTAGTTTAGACGTAGGACTGAGGGCGACTAGGTCTCTACCGAATCTATTAGACTTAATTGTGAGTGCCAGCTAGCTCAGAGGTCACTAGAAACTTTCTCGAATTCACAAGAAGGGATTAGTTTCTGACAACCGCATTAACATGACAACTTTGTTTCCCAAGAATAAGAAATCAATCTCTAGAGTCGCGGAAACAATAGATAGCTATTTTACTCAGTCAATCGTGCATGCTTCGTTTCACTAGAGGTGCTTATAAAATAGAGAGATGGGCGTTTTCAATAAAAAGTATTTATTGAACAGTCTTCTTTCTCGAGCATAAGAAATGTACTGCTACAATCGTAATACTGGTTATAAAGTACAAGGCATATCATACGAAAAGTATTATAAAGTAGTACTGTAAAAGCATGATATGGTTTCTAAGCCATAAATTGCCTAAAACATATAAAATACATACAGTGATAAAATAAAGACTAAAAGTACTCAACTGGTGCTTCTCAAATATGCCTACCCCGGTGTACCTAACCTAGGTCTAGTACAAGGGAAGAAGTAAGTGAGGAGTAGTTTAAGTTTAGTATTTCTCTGCCAAGAATCTATCCAAGAATTCTCTAAGGGTCTTGTGAGAAGTTGGCCTGATGTATGATGTCCACAGTTCTGTGGGCACCTTGTATCAGTCCAAACAATCCCTTATGGTGGTGGTTGTAAGTCAACCTTATAGACTAGCTATCCTAGGGGTAGCATGGACCTAAGCAGTCTTAGGCTTAACTCAAGAGGGCATGTGAAGCCAGCTGTTTTACCATATGCAATCCTGCAATACCAAATGAAAGGACACCACACAAGTTATATATTATAAAAATATATGTATTTATTACTAGAACAATCCTCTGTACTCTTTATGAGTGCAGAGGCACAAGCGTTTAAACAAAAGCACAGTTAAACATACACAAGTTGCAATATTTTGGATAAGCCCGGTGGCCACTCTAACCATATACTAAAATAGTGGTATAAGTACAACCTCTCGAACAATGGTAGGGCCTAAGGCCTTGTGAATCGCTGGGACTACTCGGGACTAAGAGTGATGAAGTCGGGAGAGGCCCGCGGGACACGGGTGCAGTGCCTAAAGCACACGCATGCACCAATGCAAAGTCAATGGCGCGTAAAAGTTAGAAAGTTACTGTTTTGGAAGTCTTCTGACTGGAATAGAATTAAACCACTTTAAACTAGGACACTGGAGGTGTAAACCACTACAGGATCACCGGTGTTAGATCGTTACCTCACCCACAGGAAGCGGGTGCATAGGTGCCAAAGTGTGTCAGGTTTCGTCGTGGAGATCTATGGAGCC
This sequence comes from Lissotriton helveticus, assembly GCF_964261635.1. Classification (NCBI taxonomy): domain Eukaryota; kingdom Metazoa; phylum Chordata; class Amphibia; order Caudata; family Salamandridae; genus Lissotriton; species Lissotriton helveticus. The sequence goes on along the minus strand of NC_136065.1, from coordinate 1,020,565,533 downwards.
TGGAGATGAAGATGCTGCAGGCAGCCAGGAGAGAAGAGTCCGGTTGGATCCAAGGGTGAATCGAAGATGTGGAGTACCTGAAAGCAGAGGGGACAGAGTCTGGGTCACTAGCCAGTGACCAGGATGGAACCAGGAAGGAACCAGGCGATGTCGGGCGCAATCAGGTGGTTGTCAAGAAGCTTGTCTCCGCTGCCACGTGAACTCTGCGGCATCAAGGGCGTTTAGGAGTGGATCACGAGCTGTCCCACAAAGGCTCTCGCTGACGGCGGTGTCGGCTTCCGGATCGGAGTCAACAGCCCTTAGCAACCCACGCAGGATTTGAAGATCGCTTCTTACTCGGACCAGCAAGGTCAGAGAGGTTGCTCCTTTTCAGGGGAGCGAGGGCCAGTCTGGATTAACCAGACTAGCAGAGTAGTTTCAAAGGTTCGTCGGTACTGGGGCCACTAGCCAACGGGCAAGTGACCAGACCAACGCGTTGAGCAGGAAAATGCAAAAGGGCCCCACGCAGCACTCGGTGAGTGTGGAGGGGTGATCTTTGGTGCACGAGCTGCTCGGGGCTGTGGCTTCTCAAAACCCAATGCACAGCTTCGAGGATGCCTCAGGAGCTGCACGGTCAGCACTTCGCAGTCTTTTCAAGATGGCCGGCCCCACGCTTCACGTCGCCTCCACCGGTCTCAGATTCGCTGGGACTGTGGATCGGGCTGTTAGAAGTCAAGGAAGCTGAGTCTTGTCAATCTCTGTCGCTCGAGTTCTGGCAGGAACTGCATCAAAGCAAACCGTTGGGCGCTGGATGGGGCCACTAGCCAACGGGCAAGTGACCGGAACAACGCGTTGAGCAGGAAAATGCAAAAGGGCCCCACGCAGCACTCGGTGAGTGTGGAGGGGTGATCTTCAGTGCACGAGCTGCTTGGGGCTGTGGCTTCTCAAAACCCAATGCACAGCTTCGAGGATGCCTCAGGAGCTGCACGGTAAGCACTTCGCAGTCTTTTCAAGATGGCCGGCCCCACGCTTCACGTCGCCTCCACCGGTCTCAGATTCGCTGGGACTGTGGATCAGGCTGTTAGAAGTCGGGGAAGCTGGGTCTTGTCGCTCTCTGTTGCTCGAGTCCTGGCGGGAACTGCAACAAAGCAAACCGTTGGGTGCTGGATGGTGCCTGTTTGCACAGGGTGGTCACTCCTTGACCACAAGGGAGATTCTTCAGTCTTCCACGTCGAGTGGGATGTCGAAGGGTCCAGAGTTCTGTATCAAAGTTTCAGTCAGGATAATCTAATGCTCCTGGGCACAGCTCCTACCTTTATTCCAAATCAAGGGGCTGGATTACCTGCTAGGTCCCTCCTATGGGTGGGACCCAGGAAGGGGGTGGTTACACCCCTTTCCCTTTGTCCAGTTTTGCACCAGAGCTGTGGCTGGAGTGCCCCAGAACCGGTTTGACTGGATTTTGCATGGGACACCTTGTGTGCCCCAGGCAGTGTCTAGTTTCATTCAGCCCTCCCTGCCCAATCCACTATCTCCTGTCTGGGGTGGTGTAACACCTCCCTGGGACAGGAAACCTTTTGTACAGGCCTCCCCTGCCGGAGTTTCGGTCAGCAGCAGGAGGCCAGGCCCCTGTCTGTGGCAGCAGCATCCATTTTGTGATGCTGAGGCTCTGGTTAGATTTAACCGCATTTACTGTTACCCACATGTCTTAGCCCTCTAGAAGGGTGGAATGCTACCCCTGTCGCCAGAACTGGCGAGGGGGTAGTATTCCAAAGTGTTTGACACCTTACACAACATGTTTTGATAAAGCCAAACCAAAGTTAGCAATAACCGTGAGGATTATAATGCACTTAAGAGTATATGGTATGGCAATATCCTGGAACAGCTATAAGGAAATGGTTCTGAAAGCTGCAGACAGGCTCAGCTCATGCTAGAGCACCATCTCACATAAAACCAAGCATTTTGCCTCCAGGATTGTTAAGGCCTGCCATAGGCGTGACTTATAGGTATATATGTGTCCAGATATAGGTTTAGATATAGGTATACTATATCTAATCAAGGGGTGATTACACGACCTTGCCCCAGCTGAGTGATCAGCCAGTTGTGTCCGTTTGGATAGCCAGCCAGGGGTGGCAAAAGATATGCTGCAGCCCCTGGTAGGCCTTGGATGCACCTATGCCCTGGGTACCTATAGTACACTGTACAGCGGCTGATAAGGTGACCCAATATCCAATTAGTTATGCACCCAGGGTACATGGAGTCCATTTTAAAGAGAGAGCAGATAGCCTGGGGCCCTGATTAGCAGGGTCCCCAGCCAACTAAGTCGAAAACCAGCTAAACACAAGGCAAAAAATCTGGGGTAACCATAGTCGGGTATCCACGAAAGGAGATAAGGCTATCCTTGACCAGGTAAGCCTATATTGCCTGAGTGGCCATATAAGGAGGGACCTGCACTGGCATGGTTACCCCCTATCTCATGGTCCACTAAGCAATCCCTCACCCTAGGGGTATCAGAGGGTCTCCACCATAGGGAATCACTACCTGTGGTGTGTTTTGGCAAAGTAAAAGGCTGGTGTTGAGATGGAGTACTGAAGTGAGGCTCCACTAATGTAGGGCTCAGCTTCCTCCAATCATCTTCCACCATGTGTGCCTTTCTTTCCTTGACTGAGTTGCACTGTGGTCTCAGGGTCAACCTCTGGCTGCCTACAGCTGGAGGCTGGGTCTCTTTGGTTGGCTTACTGGAGGGACAGGTCAGGTTTGGGGCCTTGGGGTCCCAGGTTTGGCTATGCCCAACAGTGTCCATTTGGGGGAGGTCCCTAACTAGTGGTAAGGGGGATCCCTCAGGAATTTTTAAAGTTTTCACCTTGCTAGGGCTGCTAGCTTTGGTGCCCCTAATCTGCTGATGGGGGTGTTTTATTTGACGCCGGAACCACCGCCAAACTCCAGAAGAGACTCCAGCGGATCCAGAACACCTCAGCACGACTCATCCTGGACATCCCCCGCCGAAGCCACATCTCCGGACACCTGAGAGACCTGCACTGGCTCCCGGTCAACAAGAGAATCCCCTTCCGGCTCCTCACCCACGCACACAAAGCCCTACACAACCAAGGCCCAGGATACCTCAACAGCCGCCTCAACTTCTACGCTCCCAAACGCCAGCTTCGATCGACCAGCCACGCCCTCGCCGCCGTCCCCCGCATCCGAAGAGCCACCACAGGAGGAAGGTCCTTCTCCTACGTGGCCGCCAAGACCTGGAACTCCCTTCCGACCCACCTCCGCCTGACCCAAGACCACCTCGCCTTCAGGAAGCAGCTCAAGACCTGGCTGTTCGAACAGTAGCGGACCCCCCCCCAGCGCCTTGAGACCCTCCGGGTGAGTAGTGCGCTATATAAATGCTTTGATTGATTGATTGATTGATTGATTGATTGACAGGGGGCCCTTTGGGGTCCACTGACCTCCTTGACCTCTGCAGCCCTGGGCTGGCTGAGGCAGGGTAGAGAGGGGCAGGTTACCTGCTCCAGACTGGGTCACACCTTGGAAGGGTCCACTGACATCAGGGGCTCTGCCAGGCTAGACCTGACTACCTCTGGGGCAGTTCCTTCACAAGGGGTAAGATCAGTTCCCTGAGGAGGCTGATCCTTTCCTAAAGTCTGGTGGGAGGGAGATTTCTCTTCCTCCTCAATGCTCTCTGTTTGTGTGGAGTGATCCATAGTTTCAGGCTTCACAACACATGAATCAGTTTGAGTTTGGGCTGTAGCCATCATAGCCCCACCAACCTTTTCAGGCAGGGACTCAGTTTGGGTATGGTCTGTTACCATCACAGCCCTGCTAATCTGTCTAGGGAAGGAGTCTGCTTGAGATGGGGCTGTGTCCAGCACAGCCCTACCAACCTTTTCAGGGAGGACATCTTGGATTGGGGCTGTGGCCATCACATCCCCGCTAACCTTTCCATGGAGATTTACCATTTTAGAATGGGTTTCTTGTTCCACCTCAGCCCAGGCTGAGATTTCCAAATCATTCCCCAGTAGACAATCTACAGGCAAGTTTGTTGACACTGCCACTCTCTTTGGGCCAGTGACACCTCCCCAGCTGAGATTTACTACTGCCATGGGATGATTGGTTTGTACTCCATCAATATTGGTCACCTGGTATGTGGCACCAGGTAAAAGTTGCATTGAGGGGACTAGATTCTCAGTCACCATAGTGATGCTAGCCCCTGTGTCTCTATAGGCCTCAACTTTCTTACCATTGATGAGGGGCTCCTGTCTGTACTTGCTCAAAGTGTTTGGGCAAGCAGTGAAGTTGGCAAACCCCACGCCATTTTCACAGACAAGAGTAGCTGTAGTGGGGGACCTGGTTAGGCCAGAGTCCACCTGAGTTCCAAAAGTAAACCCAGCCAAATTCTTGGTGGTGCTCCCACCACCTGGGGGATTACTACTAATAGTAACAGGGGGTGTTGGAGCTTTACTTGGATGAATATTTTCTTTATTGCTATTCTTTGGACAACAGCTATCTGTTTTCCAGTGGCCAGTCTGCTTACAGGCATGGCAATAAGGTTTATTTGGGTTAGAGGAAGTGTTTTGGGACCCACCCCCATCCTTGGAGTTTTGGGGCCCTGTGGGAGACTTGTCTTTTGATTTATCCCCACCTTTCTCTTGAGCCTTGGAATTATCCTTCTTTTGGTCATTACCCTGATTCTTAGGCCTAATCCTGGTTGTGACCCATGTGTTCGCCCTCTTTCCCAATTCTTGTGGAGAGGCCAGATCTGAGTCCACCAGGTGCTGGTGCAAAAGCTGGTTTTGAAAAATTACTAAGGATCTGCTCCCTCATAATCAAATTATACAATCCTGTATAGTCATGTACTTTGCTGCCAAGTAACCAACCTTCCAGAGCCTTAGTAGAACCAATCTACAAAATCAGTCCAGTCCTGAGTCTGAGCTTTTTGGGTATCTCTGAACAACAACCTGTATTGCTCAGTGGGTAGGTCAAACCCATCAATAGGAGCACTCTTCAGGACAGTGTAGTTTTTAGCATCCTCAGTTCTAACAGTGAGGAGCTTATCTCTCCCTTTCTCAGAAGAGGAGTACCATAAGATTTCTGCGCACTGATCTTGAGGAACCTGCTGTACCATGCAGGCTCTCTCCAGAGCAGTCATCCATTTGTGGATGTCATCCCCTTCCTTGTAGGGGGGCACAATCTTTGTCAGGTTTCTATTGTCATAGGACCTGTCTTTCTCTTTAGGAATAATGCTGCCACCAGTGGAGTTTTCTCCACTCAATTTTTGCTCCCTTGCTAAAGCAAGTTTAGCTTGGGCCAGGGCTATCTCTTCCCTCTCTATCTGGAGTCTGACAGCTCTCATCCTGGCCTTATGCTCTTTTCTCTGGGGGGGAAGTCATTCCCCTTTGAGAATCCCTTGAGGCATTAGAAAGGTTAGATTCCCTGGAAGGGGACCTATCTCTTCTATTGCCAGGGAGTATTCTGCTATTGGGTCTGGGGAAGTGGTTTCCTTTTCCATTCCCATGTAGGTCCAAGTTAGCTTGGCTAAGCCTCCTAACTTGTACCTGGATATCCCCCTGATCATCTGAATCCTCATCATCTGCTACCTACTCATCCAATACTATGGGGGTGATGGGATCTGTTTATGGGGGGTTTACCTCATCTCCTGGATTTCCTGTGGGGGCTGCTGCAGCCTTAGCAAGATTATCTGCCTCTAGGGCACTTATCAGGATTGAGATAGTAGGGTTGTGACCCTTTTTCAGCCCCCTTGAGGCGCCCAAGCCACTCAAGTCCTTGAAGCTGAGTTTTCCATATCTGGAAGGTGCCTTGGGCAGGTCACCTGTCACAGGTAGAGAACCTGAGGTTTCACCTGTGCCAGACATGGCTAGTGAGGTGTAAGTGGTGCACTTACCTACACTAACAGCCTGATTCATGAAGCGAAATTGCGCTCGCAATAGCTGCGAAAAAGCTATTGCGAGCGCAATCCACAAAATCGGCATTCATCACAGATTTAGCGCATTCGCTAAAAGATTCGGAGAATTCCGGTAGGAAAGCATGAGCGAATCGGAATAAAATAGCGATTGCGCAATCCAATCGCAATCGGTATTCATGAAAAATCGCTAATAGAGAAATAGGCCAAAATCGCTAATTGCGAGGCGCAAAATAAGGACAACTCAAAGCAGGTGGTAACCATCAAAGTCATGGGAATTTTTTTTTTTGAAAAACCGTTGCCCAATCAGAAACAGATGCAGGCCTGACCAATCACACATAAGGAGAGGCAGCAGCAGCATTAGGAGTTTCACAATGCCAGGACTGTACATGGTGGTCAGGCGGCGAAGGCTACAGCGAGCAGCACGGAGGAGACGCCGAATCCAGGAGAGGATATTTCGCCAGCGGGTCACCCTGCTGGGCCAAACCAGAGAGCAGATATATGCCAAGTACCGCCTGGATGGGGCTATGATTATCAAGCTAATACAGGACCTTGACCCCCTGATGCAGCACCCAACAAGGCGGACAAATGCCATGCCTACACATGTGCAGGTATTGTGTAGTCTGCACCTCCTGGCCTCTGGGAGTTTCCAGGAGATAGTTGTGGCTGCTGGGGGGATATCCCAGCCCACCATGTCCCGCTGCCTACACAGTTTCCTTGACACAATGCTGACCCAGCTACACCAGCACATCAAATTTCCCACCAGCCAACAGGATTTGGATTTGACCAAGCAGCAATTCTACAGTGTTGCCCAGTTCCCACATGTAATAGGCTGCATTGACTGTACTCACGTCCACATATGCCCACCAGCTGCAACCGAGTACATGTACCGCAATCGCAAGTCCTACCACTCCCTCAACATACAGATGGTCTGCAATGCCAAGTCAATTATCACGGACATTGTAGCCCAGTACCCGGGGAGTACACAAGACTCCTTTATTTTCCGCCACAGCGGCCTCCACACACTACTGGCCAGGGGAGACTTTGGTGAAGGACACCTACTTGGTAAGTACACTTGCCCCACAATGTCACACTGTGATGTAGTATCTGCGCTGCACAGGCACTCACCCTCTGCTCTTCTCATGCAGGTGACAGTGGCTACGCCCTCCGCGAATACCTCCTCACACCTTACCTCAACCCTGCGACACCACAGCAAAGGCGTTATATGTAGCGCACATACGCACAAGGAATTGCATAGAGCGGACATTTGGGCTACTTAAAAGCAGATTCCGCATACTGCACAAGACTGGTGGGGCCATGTACTACAGTCCTGATGTGTGCTGCCGCATTGTGGCTGTGTGCGCAATATTACACAACATTGCAACCAAGCGCCGGATACCTGTAGAGATCTCTGGCAGTGAGTCGGAAGGGGACGACCGGCCACCAGCACATGTGCGTCATGCACGCGGGGAGAACCCAGCTGAAGGACACAGACGCCGCAACCACATCACTATGAACAGTTTCTAGAGCCCCCACTCCCCTCACCCAACAAATCACAATTGCATGCCAATGTAAATAATGACAGGAGGCCCATGTATGATGCATGAATAAATATTATTGTTCAATGCACAATAATAATGTTATGTCTACATTCATCAAATGCTAGCAGAATTGCGCCATACTGCTCCTAACTAGACACTGGACATGCTTGTATCAGCAGCATTTTCCAGGAAATGTACATGAAACTCAATTGCGCCTCCGGCGCGCAGCACCCAAACGCCTCTCTGGCTCTTCCTCTGGGACGGCACGTGTCCCTGTAGTGGGCCTGGTGCTGCGGCGTAACACGCCAACCACTGAGGCAGACAGGCTGCTGACACTGGAGGTGCCCTCACTGGTGTCGTTCCCCCCCCACATTGCCTGTACCAGTAGGATGGAGTGCCAGCACAGCAGTGGTGACCTGCTCCAACACTCGTCCAACATCCTCAACGCATTGGACCAACTGCTGCTGCTGCGCCAGGGACCGTCGTGAGAGCTGGGAGGTGGCATTCACCATTATATAGTTAGAGCGGGTGTAGGCTGACAGGCGCGTAAGGAGCTGCCGGTGGCGGCGGCGGGCGGAGTTGCGCTGGGATATGAGCGCAGCAGTGTTGGCCTCCATGGCTGTCGTCATGCGCTCAATCCTCTCACCCACATTGGCCACATTGCGGCCAATGTTGTTTAGCTGCAGTTGAATAGCCCCTTGCCGTTGTGCCTGCTGTTGGTGTATGCGTAGCATCCGGCGCTCAATGCTCAGGCCTGGCATGCGCACAGCCATCCCCCTCCTGCCGCTGCGTGATGTGTTCTGCTGGCGAGCCCTGACATGCCTGCTCTTCTGGCTGCTCACAGTGGGTGTGTGCACTGTCACCACAGTAGCTGCACCAGATGTAGATGGTTCAGCTGGTGGTGGAGTTGTGGGTGTCAAAGGTTCAGCGCCGTATGGTGCTGGCGCTGTTGGTCTTGCCCTGCCTGCAGGGTTAGGTGCTGCGCCTGATGGTGCTGGCGCTGTTGGTCTTGCCCTGCCTGCAGGGTTAGGTGCTGCGCCTGATGGCGCTGGCGCTGTTGGTCTTGCCCTGCCTGCAGGGTTAGGTGCTGCGCCTGATGGTGCTGGCGCTGTTGGTCTTGACCTGGCTGCAGGGTTAGGTGCAGCGCCTGATGGTGCTGGCGCAGTTGGTGTTGCCCTGGCTGCGGGGAGAGGTGCTACGCCTGATGGTGCAGGAAGTGTCGGTGTTGGCACCTCCTCGGCATCCTCTCGTGCCTCATCAATGAGCAGCATGTCGCTGTCGCTGCTGTTGTCGGCGCCACCTGTGAGGGGAATTGGATGTACATTAATTGCATGTATCTGTCACACGTGCAGTTGCTACATGCATGCTGGTTGACATTCCCTGCCTGGCTTTGGCATTGCTTATTTTGGGACATGTGAGGCTGCATTGGGGTACTTTTACATTATGGGCAGACTACATGTCCCACAATGCTTTTGGGCATGACCTAATGTGCATTGTTTGCATGACTTGGGATGAATATGGGAGGCTATAGGGCCATGACCATTGTTAGGGGACAGGGTCGCAGTCGCATGCCACTTACCTTGGCTGTCTTGGCTGGGTCGGGATGAGTCCAGTTTGACGACACCTATGCACGCCTCTGGCTCCAGGGTGTCCTCCACGCGGTCCTCCATGGGGGTATTGGGAGGGACAGTGGGTTCTCTGCCCCCAGTAGCATGTGTCTCGCCCAGCCTCTCTGCCACCCTCTCCTTGGCACGACCTCGGAGGTCGTACCACCTCTTTTTGAGCTCATCCAGTGACCTGTGTGTCACGCCCACAGCGTTCACTTTAGCAGATATCCCAAGCCAGATTCGACGTCTCTCCATCTCCGGCACCCTCCTGGAGTCCTTCCCAAATAGTTTGGAGTGGTTATCAACCACTCCCTCAATGAGGTGCTCCAACTCCTGCTCAGAGAACTTGAGCTTCCTCTTGCGCCCGGTGTCACTGGCCCCTGGTGCAGGCTCCTCTGACATTGCTGCTGTCACAAATGGGTTACTTTTGCAACTTTGGAGGTGTCCTGGGAGGAGCTCTACTCAGCTGCAGCCTCGAGATCAGCCTCACAGTTCTGAATGGGGGTGGGAACTGCCTGCTTCCTGGTTGTGATGTCATCACTGTGCTCGAAAAGCGACTTCCCGTTTTTGCGATCTCGCTACTAGCGAGATTTCGCTAATGGGGATTTGCGATGGCGCTAAATAGAGGCGGATTGTCTGGGTAATAGCGATTTTGCGGCGATTTTCTTTTGTCGCTATCGATTTTTGCGGCCGTGTGCGATTCGCTTTATTTTATCGCTAACTATGATGAATTCCGATCTGCGACATTCGATTTCCGATTCGCTGTGAATCGCAAATTGAGAGTCGCAGATTTCCTTTTTCATGAATCAGGCCGTTAGTGTTTTCCTACTGGAACCTTGCTAGTGAGTTGTAGTCAGGGTGTGCTACTCCCTTTGGTCTACAACTCCTAAGTTCAGTAGAACTTAAGTATGTTAGCTTTTGTTTATATGTACCTATAGTACTTAATGTGATCTTTCAAATGATATAAAGATTGCAATGGTAAAACAACAGCAAGCTCAAATCCCAACCGCTGCACACCAATGTGAGAAGTTGGCCTGATGTATGATGTCCACAGTTCTTTGGGCACCTTGTATCAGTCCAAACAATCCCTTATGGTGGTGGTTGTAAGTCAACCTTATAGACTAGCTATCCTAGGGGTAGCATGGACCTAAGCAGTCTTAGGCTTAACTCAAGAGGGCATGTGAAGCCAGCTGTTTTACCATATGCAATCCTGTAATACCAAATGAAAGGACACCACATAAGTTGTATATTATAAAAATATATGTATTTATTAGTAGAATAATCCTCTGTCCTCTTTATGAGTCCAGAGGCACAAGCGTTTAAACAAAAGCACAGTTAAACATACACAAGTTGCAATATTTTGGATAAGCCCGGTGGCCACTCTAACCATATACTAAAATAGTGGTATAAGTACCACCTCTCGAACAATGGTAGGGCCTAGGGCCTTGTGAATCGCTGGGACTACTCGGGACTAAGAGTGATGAAGTCAGGAGAGGCCCGCGGGACACGGGTGCAGTGCCTAAAGCACACGCATGCACCAATGCAAAGTCAATGGCGCGTAAAAGTTAGAAAGTTACTCTTTTGGAAGTCTTCCGACTGGAATAGAATTAAACCACTTTAAACTAGGACACTAGAGGTGTGAACCACTACAGGAGCACCGGTGTTAGATCGTTACCTCACCCACAGGAAGCGGGTGCATAGGTGCCAAAGTGTGTCGGGTTTCGTCCTGGAGATCTATGGAGCCTGGAGATGAAGATGCAGCAGGCGGCCAGGAGAGAAGAGTCCGGTTGAATCCAAGGGTGGATCGAAGATGTGGAGTACCTGTAAGCAGAGGGGACAGAGTCTGGGTCACTAGCCAGTGACCAGGATGGAACCAGGAAGGAACGAGGCGATGTCGGGCGCAATCAGGTGGTTGTTGAGAAGCTTGTCTCCGCTGCCACGTGGACTGGGGCATCGAGGGCATCCAGGAGTGGATCACAAGCTATCCCACAAAGGCTCTCGCTGTCGGCGGTGTCTGCTTCCGGATCGGAGTCAACAGGCCTTGGCAAAGGCAACCCACGCAGGATTTGAAGATCACTTCTTACGCGGACCAGCAAGGTCAGAGAGGTTGCTCCTTTTCAGGGGAGCGAGGGCCAGTCTGCAGCAACCAGACTAGCAGAGTAGTTTCAAAGGTTCGTTGGTACTGGGGCCACTAGCCAATGGGCAAGTGACCGGATGAACGCATCGAGCAGGAAAATGCAAAAGGGCCCCACGCAGCACTCGGTGAGTGTGGAAAGGTTATCTTCAGTGCACAAGCTGCTCGGGGCTGTGGCTTCTCAAACCCCAATGCACAGCTTTGAGGATGCCTCAGGAACTGCACGGTAAGCACTTCGCAGTCTTTTCAAGATGGCCGGCCCCACGCTTCACGTCGCCTCCACGGGTCTCAGATTCGCTGGGAATGTGGATCAGGCTGTTAGAAGTCAGGGAAGCTGGGTCTTGTCGATCTCTGTTGCTCGAGTCCCGGCGGAAACTGCAACAAAGCAAACCGTTGGGCGCTGGATGGTGCCTGTTTGCACAGGGTGGTCACTCCTTGACCACAAGAGAGATTCTTCAGTCTTCCACGTCGAGTGGGATGTCGAAGGGTCCAGAGTTCTGTATCAAAGTTTCAGTCAGGATAATCTAATGCTCCTGGGCACAGCTCCTACCTTTATTCCAAATCAAGGGGCTGGATTACCTGCTAGGTCCCTCCTATGGGTGGGACCCAGGATGGGGGTGGTTACACCCCATTCCCTTTGTCCAGTTTCGCGCCAGAGCGGGGGCTGGAGTGCCCCAGAACCGGTGTGACTGGATTTTGCATGGGACACCTTGTGTGCCCCAGGCAGTGTCTAGTTTCATTCAGCCCTCCCTGCCCCAATACACTATCTCCTGTCTGGGGTGGTGTAACACCTCCCTGGGACAGGAAACCTTTTGTCCAGGCCTCCCCTGCCGGAGTTTCGGTGAGCAGCAGGAGGCCAGACCCGTGTCTGTGGCAGCAGCATCCATTTTGTGATGCTGAGGCTCTGTTTAGATTTAACTGCATTTACTGTTACCCACATGTCTTAGCCCTCTAGAAGGGTGGAATGCTACCCCCGTCGCCAGAACTGGCGAGGGGGTAGTATTCCAAAGTGTATGACACAACCTTGCCCCAGCTGACTGATCAGCCAGTTGTGTCCGTTTGGATAGCCAGCCAGCGGTGGCAAAAGATATGCTGCAGCCCCTGGTAGGCCTTGGATGCACCTATGCCCTGGGTACCTATAGTACACTGTACAGCGGCTGATAAGGTGACCCAATATCCAATTAGTTATGCACCATGGCTACATGGAGTCCATTTTAAAGAGAGAGCAGATAGCCTGGGGCCCTGATTAGCAGGGTCCCATGCCAACTAAGTCGAAAACCAGCTAAACACAAGGCAAAAAATCTGGGGTAACCATAGTCGGGTATCCACCCTCCTACAGGTCTAATCAGCTCTGTACCTTGGTTTAGAATGAAGGAGGTCTTGTATCTCAATCTCAGGATTCTATTTCCCAGCAAACCCGCAAGGGTAACCTGGAAACACTGGAGCTGGATTTCTCAGCAGGAGAAAAGACAGCGTCTCTCAGTGCGTCAGCTGGAGGGTCGGCTTCCATCGGCACTTGCTGCTGCAGGGTGTCGGGCAAGTAGTAAGTCGATCTGCTCCAAACCACTGTGTGTGTGTCTGGGCAAATCTAGGCATATTTATACTTTGAAGGTGCCGAGTTTGACGTGTGATTGGACTTAATAACGTCATAAGAGACTCGGTTCTTTGAAAAGTCCATGATTTCCTAGATAAATTAGTATTCAAGCAAGGGGAAGCCCTAACTGCTGAAGGCGGGTTTCTCTAAGAAATCGTTGTTGATTCTTGGAATTTAGTGGAAGTAGCCATGCCGTATTTGGGCTGCATAGGCTCAGTCTAAATATGGTAATGATTTCTATGCCTATATAAGGATAGGATAATCTATACCTATATAAGGGCATGAATCGGGAAAAATTACACTAGAGTCCTAGATTCATTTACAACAACGCATTGTTGGTATTTGCCTTTGTTATATACAGAGACAGTGAAATTATGTGATTCTGGGGCCACTTCAGTTACACTAATTTGGTCTTTGCTGCACTTGCCACATAATCCATCTACTGCTTATTTGTTTCCTCCCCTGCCGCATGTTCCCATAAGTCCTAGTTATATCCTATTGACCTGAGCACAGGACATTCCTTCCCGGGCGTTGGCCAGATCCCGTGCCACTTGGTTTGTTCCGAGAGCCCAGCTTGAAATGTTTTTCTGTCAGCCCATGTTCTCCCGCCACATTGATCCGTTCGTTCTTTCCAAGTATTACTGTCACTTGTTGTACACAAAACTGCAAGTCTATATTTAATTTCTACCGGTATAATATGCACTGCAAAGTTTATGTACATTTGTGTGTAAAGTGTTCTGATGCACTGAGGTCTGACCTGTGCTTACAAAAAAGATGGTAATTGCAAACACAACAGTGATGGACAGAATGTGGATCAATGTCACACATTCACCCCAGTCCAAAGATCTGGGCCCAAATCCATCGTTTTTCCACTCCACACCACCCTGGGTTAAACAATGGCGATATGCAAATCAGCACTGACCCTGTGCCCCATGGGAACAGTCCAGTCCGAACTACAAAAGCCATGTCCTTCCCAGAACAGAATCAAGCATCCGAGGACCGGCCCGGTTTCGAGGTAACACCTCTCATCAGCCCGGCTAGCTTGACTCCAGTGGTGTGGAGTGCCTGGGACTCACGTCTGAGCATCCCCAGTACACCCAGAGCGGTAATTGCAAACACAACAGTGATGGACAGAATGTGGATCAATGTCACACATTCACCCCAGTCCAAAGATCTGGGCCTAAATCCATCGTTTTTCCACTCCACACCACCCTGGGTTAAACAATGGCGATATGCAAATCAGCGCTGACCCTGTGCCCCATGGGAACAGTCCAGTCCGAACTACAAAAGCCATGTCCTTCCCAGAACGGAATCAAGCATCCGAGGACCGGCCCGGTTTCGAGGTATTACCTCTCATCAGCCCGGCTAGCTTGACTCCAGTGGTGTGGAGTGCCTGGGACTCACGTCTGAGCATCCCCAGTACACCCAGAGCGGTAATTGCAAACACAACAGTGATGGACAGAATGTGGATCAATGTCACACATTCACCCCAGTCCAAAGATCTGGGCCCAAATCCATCGTTTTTCCACTCCACACCACCCTGGGTTAAACAATGGCGATATGCAAATCAGCGCTGACCCTGTGCCCCATGGGAACAGTCCAGTCCGAACTACAAAAGCCATGTCCTTCCCAGAACGGAATCAAGCATCCGAGGACCGGCCCGGTTTCGAGGTAACACCTTTCATCAGCCCGGCTAGCTTGACTCCAGTGGTGTGGAGTGCCTGGGACTCACGTCTGAGCATCCCCAGTACACCCAGAGCGGTAATTGCAAACACAACAGTGATGGACAGAATGTGGATCAATGTCACACATTCACCCCAGTCCAAAGATCTGGGCCCAAATCCATCGTTTTTCCACTCCACACCACCCTGGGTTAGACAATGGCGATATGCAAATCAGCGCTGACCCTGTGCCCCATGGGAACAGTCCAGTCCGAACTACAAAAGCCATGTCCTTCCCAGAACGGAATCAAGCATCCGATTACCGCTCTGGGTGTACTGGGGATGCTCAGACGTGAGTCCCAGGCACTCCACACCACTGGAGTCAAGCTAGCCGGGCTGATGAGAGGTGTTACCTCGAAACCGGGCCGGTCCTCGGATGCTTGATTCCGTTCTGGGAAGGACATGGCTTTTGTAGTTCGGACTGGACTGTTCCCATGGGGCACAGGGTCAGCGCTGATTTGCATATCGCCATTGTTTAACCCAGGGTGGTGTGGAGTGGAAAAACGATGGATTTGGGCCCAGATCTTTGGACTGGGGTGAATGTGTGACATTGATCCACATTCTGTCCATCACTGTTGTGTTTGCAATTACCGCTCTGGGTGTACTGGGGATGCTCAGACGTGAGTCCCAGGCACTCCACACCACTGGAGTCAAGCTAGCCGGGCTGATGAGAGGTGTTACCTCGAAACCGGGCCGGTCCTCGGATGCTTGATTCCGTTCTGGGAAGGACATGGCTTTTGTAGTTCGGACTGGACTGTTCCCATGGGGCACAGGGTCAGCGCTGATTTGCATATCGCCATTGTTTAACCCAGGGTGGTGTGGAGTGGAAAAACGATGGATTTGGGCCCAGATCTTTGGACTGGGGTGAATGTGTGACATTGATCCACATTCTGTCCATCACTGTTGTGTTTGCAATTACCGCTCTGGGTGTACTGGGGATGCTCAGATGTGAGTCCCAGGCACTCCACACCACTGGAGTCAAGCTAGCCGGGCTGATGAGAGGTGTGGCTGTGTGGATTGTGGTGTGTGAGGGACTCCCTCCGGGTCGTCTTGGGTCGGTGGTTGCGTAAATTGGTGCAGTAGGAAGGCCCAATCCATTGATATGGGGTGTTTATGCATCCCTTTCACCTCTTCTGCCCTCAATGTTTCTTCCGCCGCCAATGCCCATTTTTTCACTGCACCCACCCATGCATCGTTCGGGGGCCTGTGGGGGACCACCAGTGCATGGCTATGTTCCGTTTTGCTAATAAGATAGCTAGTGAGGCAAACCTGAGGGGTACTTTGTGTTGTTTCTTTCTCTGGTAGATGCCCAGTGCACAGGCGTCCCATGTATATAAGAACGTGAGCCCAGTAAGATTCCTGAGTGACTCATGTATGTGTTGCCAGTAGGAATGTAATGTGGGGCAGCTCCAGAACATGTGTTGGAAATCTGCCGCATGCAATTGACATCTGGGGCATAAGAACTGGGTTTCGGGATAAAAGTGTTGGAGACGTGCTGGTGTCAAATAGGCCCTGTGTAGGACATAAAATTGTATATTTTTAAAACGCGCGTTTCGGGACACCTTCTTGGGATATTCAAGAGCTTTTTCCCATTACTTCTCATGTAGAGAGCGGCCTAGTTTCTCTTCCCAGGTAGCCCTTAGAGTCTCTAGTGGTACATTTCTGAATTCCCTGATAGCTTTATAAAGCCATGTGACCAGGTGTCGTCGCACTCCCATGTGTACAATTGTGTGTATGACTGGGTGTGTAGATGGTTCCCCTGCCGAGAGGTCGTGGTGTGGACGATAGTTTGCGAGGAGCTGGCGGTGGAGTAGGAATTGGCCCACGGGGAGATCATATTCCTCTGTCAGCCGTTGGAATGGTCTAAGCTGGCCATCCTCAAATAGCGACTCCGCCTCAGTGATGCCACAGTCTGTCCATGCGTGTAACATGTTAGGTGTGTAGTAGCGTTCCTGTATGGGCCATCCGGCCAGAGGGAGGAGGGGGAGTATGGGGCCCTCCCTGACGACATACGGTGTATCCTTTGCATGCATTTGCGTGCAACTGTGATGTGTAGGGGATATGTACGTCTAGGTTTGGTGCCCGGTAAGAGTATGCCGCAGAGTTCTGGGATGGGCACTGGACCGTTCGCGGTATGTGTCTCTCCCAAGTGTCTGCCTGCCATCCAGTAAGAAAGCCACTGTCATTGGGCGGCCAAGAAATAGGATTCGAAAGAATGGGCAGCGAGTCCTCCCTGTGTGGTTGGTAGTTGAAGCTTTGCCAATGCTATCCTATGTCTGCTTGTCCTCCAGATCAATGAGCCAAGGAGTACGTCTAAGTCTCGGAAGTAAGCTCTGGGCGGGATGATCGGTAGGTTAGTGAAGTAGGTTAGTAGCCTCGGGACCATGATCATTTTGGCGATAGCCACTCGACCAATCTGGGCTAGTGGGAGGTTTTTCCAAAATCCTACCGAGGATCTGATGCCGGCTAATGCCCTACGGTGGTTACCTTCATAAATATCTTCCGGGTGTGATAGAGATGAATCCCTAGGTATCGGGGGGCCTCTGCGCTCCAGGCGATGATTTAATACCCTAGTCTGACGACCCGAGGGGGGAAGTGCGGGTGCAGCGGGTATACTGTAGATTTCTCCCAGTTGACTTGCAACCCGGAGACTCCCGCGAACTCTGTCAGCGTGGTCCAGATGGGTGTTAAATCAGCGGTGATGTCTTTGATCTATAGTAGGAGGTCGTCGGCGTACATAGAAACACTGTACGTGGTATTCGCTATGGGGATGTCCCACTGTTCCCCCTCCCGTCGCAGTCGTATGGCCCGTGGTTCCACCGCAAGGGCAAAGAGCAGAGGCGAGAGCGGGCAACCCTGCCTCGTGCCCCGTTGCACCGCGAACTCTGGTGAAATATAGCTCCCTATACGTACCCGTGAAGTGAGTTTGGTGTATAAGAGCCGTGTGTACGCCAAAAGAGTAGGGCCGAGACCTAGTCGTTGTAGAACCGGTAAAAAGGTAATGCCATGTAAGGGTGTTGAAAGCCTTTTCAAGGTCTAGTATAAGGCAAGCTGCTCGGGGGTAGGTGTCCCCTATTAGATCTTGGACATGGAACAGCTGGCGTATGTTCTGGGATGTGTTTCTGCCCGGGACAGAATACGTACTAAAGAAAGAGTTTCTCTTTCTGTCACGAAGTGAGGAGGACGGATGTTTTTTAGCAGTTACCCCTGACGAAGGGCCCCTGGAGGCCTGAAATGCATTGGGTTCTCAAATAAACTGCTTTTGATTAACTTTGCTTTAGTACGTATTCTTGCACTAAGAGGTTCGGATGGCCCATCTTGAATATGAGAAAACACAGGAAATGGCATTTCCTTGCATATGGATTAAAAATGTTTGAAAAGGCTGTCTGTGCCACTACCTCTTCCAAGAGCATGTCCCGTTAAGTAACAGTAGCGAGGTGCTTCTCGGCTTTGGTGAGTGCTTTCTCTAGTGTTCGTCTCACTCCCGTTATTTGTGTGATGCATTCTCCCCGGGCTACCACCTTAAATGTGTCCTATTCTATTAATGTGGAGGATGCTGTTCCTGCATTGTTTGTAAAATAGTCCTCTATACTCCGGCCCTGGTCATGTGTGAAGACTGGGTCTGCTAGGCAATCCCGTGGGAGACGCCACGTGGGGACTGGGGGGTGTGGGGGTCTCCAGTTTAATTGCAGTATGTGTGCATCATGGTCGGAGATGATCCTCCCCAGGTAATCTGTGTGATGTACTTTGGGCAGGACTGCCGTTGAGCATAAGAATCTATCCAGACGGACCCGAAGGTTATGTGGGACAGAGTGGAATGAGTATAGTTTTGTCTGCGGATGTTGCATTCTCCATACGTCAGTGAGTGCCCATTGTGTGACCCAAGCTTTGAAGCACTCTGTTTGTTTCTGCGCAGCTGAATTTGTAGGTGGGGGGTAGGAACGATCGAATGTGCAGTTGTAATCACCCCCCAATATCCACGGTATGGAGGTAAATTGTGCGAGGGCCCCAATGAGGTGTTCCCAGAACTTGTCCTGGTCTATGTTTGGGGCATATATACTGCCCAGCAATATCAAGTGTCCATCTAGAAGGCCCTCTATTAGGGCATACCTGCCTTCCTTATCCACCACCCGTCTAAGTTCCTGGAAGGGGGTCCCCGGACGAATCCATATCAGTGCTCCCCGTGCATAGGAGGAGTATGCTGTTGCACATATGGTACCGCACCATTTGGACTGTAATTTGCCTATCTCAGCGCTGGTGAGATGTGTCTCCTGTATTAACACGATTCGAGCGTTCTTTCGTAAATGTTCTCACGAAGATGGTTTGTTTTTTATATTTTTTTTTCAGAACAAATTTTATTACTTTTGTAGCAGTTGATAGAATACAAAAGAAACACTGCTTCCATAGTGGCAGAAAGACAGTGAGCATATAAGAGCGATAGTGGTCAAGAAATTCAATCAACTTTGTCCAATACCCCCCTCCCCGCATTCCCACCCGGTTCCCACCCCCCACCCTGCACGGTGTTCACATTGTCCAAACATAGGAGCCTGAGCATCATAGTAGCAATGTGTGGTCCGTTCATTTGGGGGTAGCACAGGCGTGGTCTATATCAGTGGTACGTGGCGCCAGGGGGTCCAGTAACAGGCCCCTATAGTCTGCCCATTTCTTCCAAATTCGATAATGCTTCCTGGGGCAGCCCCTGGCCTCAAAGATCGGGCGTTCCAGTCCCATGCTAAAGTCCATGCCCCGCTTCCACACCCCCACCGACGGAGCCTTGGGGGCCTTCAGGGCTTGGGCTATATCCCGTTTGGCCACCGTAAGGCCCAGTAGGAGCAAATGCCGTTTATACAGATTACCCCCCACTTGTTCCATAACATGAAGCAGACCCAGCTGCGGCGTGCGAGGGAGTTCCCATGCCAACACTTCCTCCAGACAGTCCCACACACCGGTCCAAAACCTCTGCAGCCGTGTACATCCCCATACTGTATGCAAGAAGGAGCCTACCGCACTGCCACACCTCAAACAATCTGGGGAGGCTATCAGCCCCGCCTTCCACAATCGTTCCCTCGTGTAGTATGCCCTGTGAAGGTATTTAAATTGGATAAAGCGCAGACGCACTGTTATCGCTGCTCCCTTAGGGGCCTCCAGGGCTTCTCTCCAGTCCTCCTCCTCCAAGTCTCCCAGATCACTCTCCCAGACCGCCCGCAACTTATCAAGGGAAGGGGAGCAATGGGTCACTAATGTTTGATATATGGTTGAGATTTTCTTCGATTCCAACTCCCCCATAAAGACTTTTGCTTCTAGGGGACTGAATTCCGGAAAGGACGGTATGCCTGCTATTGCGGGGGTTAGGGCGTGTCGGAGCTGTAAGTACCTGTAGAATTGGGATCGGGGCATGTTGTATTCATCCTGCAACGCCTGGAACGATTTAAGGACTGTGCCCTTCAGAACGTGGCCCAGAGTCGAAATGCCGATAGCATCCCAGCCCTCGAAGCCCCGGAGTGAAGCTAAGCCGGGCAGCCTCCCATTATGCCACAATGGAGTCTCGCCCGTAAGCCTGTTCCAGCATCCCATGCGGCGGAGCGCGTCGCGCCATACTTTGAAGATTACTTGGGTGACCCTCGGGAGTCTCTCCCGAATAGCCGCTGAGTATAAGATGGTATGGAGCGTGTGCGGGTCCATCATATACCTCTCTAGGGCATAGGTCGGGTCACTGCGATCCCCGTACCACCATTCGTTAAGGACAAGTAAGTGCGATGCCTGATAGTAGGACTGGACATCAGACGTGGCCAGCCCTCCACAGTAGGTCGACAGGAAGCAGATGCGGAGCGCCACTCTTATTGCTCCCCCGGTCCATAGGAACCGACCCAAGGCTGAGTTCACCTGTCGAAACCACTGCTGCGGAACTGGGTATGGGTGATTCTGCAATTGGTATAAAATTCGGGGTAGGGCCACCATCTTAAAAATGGCTGAGCGGCCATAGACATTCAGGGGCCTCCTGGACCACATCAGCATATCCGAACGGATCTTGTCCCAAACAGGCACTATGTTACGGGACCACGACACTCCCTGCACATCAGTCAGAAAGACACCAAGGTACTTGAGGCCTCCCGCTGCTTCCTGAAGGACCGAGGCCCAGGGGCCGAAAGTCCCCCCATCGCCCAGGACCCACAATTTCGACTTCCGTGTATTAAGCCTAAGTCCTGATACCTCACCGAAAATGCGCATTATTTCAAGGACCCTCGGCCCCGATTTATTGAGGTCCGTAAGAAAGAATAGGACGTCGTCCGCATAAAGTGCGATCCTGTCAGACGGGCCTCCTACCCATTCTACACCGCGCAAATGGGCATCCATCCTCACCCAGGCCGCGAGCGGCTCCATAGCCAGGGCAAACAGGTAAGGTGAAAGAGGGCATCCCTGCCGGGTGCCTCGACCGATGGTGAACGAACTGGAGGTGGCTCCCGCTATTCTGACTGCCGCCGTCAGGTCCGTATATAACAAATGAATGTATGACAGAAAACGTGGCCCAGATTGAGCCGAAGGAGGAGGGCTCGGAGGTATGACCAACTCAAGGAGTCGAAGGCCCGATCCATGTCCGCCAGCAGGAGGGCCGCGGGGATACCCGCCGCTCGCACCACCTCCACCACTAGGTGAGCGTGTCGTATATTGTGTCTCGTTGCCCTGTGGGGCATGAAGCCAGCCTGGTCGGCATGGATCAGGTCCGTGATGTAAGGGAGAAGACGGTTCACCAATGCCTTCGCCAGTATTTTCGCTTCAAAGTTCAGCAAAGAGATCGGACGATAAGATTCCGGACTGTCTTGGGGCCTCCCTGGTTTGCAGAAAACCACAATCTCAGCGTGTCGCCAGTCCGCTGGTAATCTGCCATGATCCCTCCAGGGCCTTCTTATAGCGCATCCCCAATTGGAGATGAAACAACTTCATGAATTCACAGGGGAACCCATTGGGCCCAGGGGCCTTGCCCGTGTTTAATCCGCCCAGAGCTTCACCAAGCTCCCCTGCCGATAGTGGGAGGTCCAGTCGGGCTCGTGCCTCGTCCGAGAGCACCCGGGGTGGAAGGTCCGCGAGAAATCTGTCAATCTCCTCCGCTGGGAGGGATTCCCGGGGGGCATACTGTGTCTTATAATATTGGGCAAACATCTGGGCCAGGACCTCAGGGGCCGAGATAGGACCGCCCGCGACATCTCGGAGACCCGGCAGGGGCTGGGCTTGATAAGCATCTTGACATAACCTATATAGCATTGTGCTAGACTTGTCCCCCCATTGGTAGATTTTGCTCTGCGTAGCAAGCCACGCCTGTCGGGCTTCATCTAACAATAATGAGGTGTACGACCGCTGACTGTGCAGTAGTTGGTCCACGGCATCTCCACTCTCCCCTGTCAAGCATCTCGCCTCCTGGCTCCGCACCTGGGCAGCCGCCTCCTCTATTTCTAGCCTGCGGGCCCTACGATTCGCGGCGCACCACGCAATGTCTACGCCCCGAAGGACCGGTTTGAGGGCCTCCCACATGGTCATGGCATCTATACTCGGGTCCTCATTCTCTGTCCAGTAATGCGCTATAGCCTCCCTCATGTGTGATTGATAGTCGTCGCGCTGTAAGTGCCATACCGAAAGACGCCAGCGAAATGGTTGTCGCCTCACACCAAGGCTCAACGTCAGTGCGATCGGGGAGTGATCTGACAGGCCCCTCGGAAGTATGGAGGTGGAGTCAACCCTGCCTATCCAGGGTTGTGGGACGAACAGGTAGTCCAGGCGTGAAAAGGATTTGTGGACCGCAGAGACAAATGTATATTCGCGATCGCAGGCATGTTGATGTCGCCAAGTGTCAATCCATCCCATCCCCGCGCCATCCTACTCAACCTTGTAGTGGCATCCGACAATTGACCCCCCCCAGGCCTATGGCGGTCGAGCCTCCCATCCATCACATCGTTCCAATCACCACTCACTATTGTCAGCACATGCGGGACATCTGTCCATACCTCAAACAGTCGTTCAATCAGGGCGTCTTGGAGTGGGGGTGGAGCATACACACTACCGAAAACCACTGGCTCACTCCCCAGTCTCCCCTTAATAAAGACCTATCGACCATGCACATCCAGCCATTGTGTATCATGTGTGTATGAGACCCTAGGGTGTATCAAAATTGCAACACCCCTGGACCCTCTCCCGAACCCAGCATGGAACACCTGTTCATATCCGTATCTACGTAGACTAAGGACCTTGGTGCCCAAGAGGTGTGTTTCCTGGAGTAACAATATATCCGCTCTTTCAGTCTTCCCCAGACGTAGAACCGCACCTCGTTTAATTTTGTCGAGCATCCCTCTCACATTCCAGCTCAAGATTCGCATTGAGGCTAGCGGGGGGTTCGCCCCCAGTTCTTCAGCCGCCATCAATCTTCCAGACTCCGAGATCATCAGGCCACTGAGGCCACACACACATACTCAGTTGCCTCCAGATTCCCGTGTACACCGTGCTAAAGCCAGCCCCAACTTCCCTCCCCACCATCCCCGGATCCCCCAAACCCCCGCCCCCTCCCCTACACACCCTCCCCAGCCCCGAACTATACCAACAGCCCCCCCTCCAACCCCCCACCCCATACCTCAGCAACATTGAAGTACCTGTCGCGGTGCAGGCAATCTCAGCCCTCCAACGGGAGGCCCAAGACCCACTGCACCAATGGATCCCACCCAACTACCCACAAAGTATTCAACTACTTCCCACCCAACATGCGGGAATGAACTCCGGGAGTAGGCCCGCTCTCGTACGAGCGTCTCCCGACCAACCGTTCACCCATGAATAAGGAATCATGTAGTCAATCAGTACGTGGCATGTCCAAGAGTAGCACTAGGCCCACTCCCGCCGTCAAGGCGTTTCACCAACCCTTCAATTCTATGTCCAGAACCAGTGTGAGCGTGTGGGTCTCAAGATTTCGAGGGAGAAGGATCTGTTTCCTCCGGTGTTTCCGCCGTTTCATCGCCAGGAGGTGGGCGCTTCTGAGAGCGCGACCTCCAATTACTCTTGCTGCGTGATCGTCTGGGCGTTTTCGGGGGCCTCCCGTTGGTTGATGAGTCCAAGCCCCTCCGAGGGGGGATGTTCACCTTGACTCGCACTGCCTCGTCTGTCCACTCAAACACGTCCTCCGGGGAGTTGAAAAACTGAGTGCGAGATTGGAAGACCACACGCAGGCGAGCCGGGAATAGTAGGGCATAGGGAATCTTGAGCTCACGCAGCCGTGCTTTTGCCGCGGTGAACGACTGTCTCTGCTGTTGGACTAATTTCGTGTAATCCGGGAACACAAGGATCTTATGATTCTCAACCATTGGTGGGTCCTGGGCGCGGGCTTGCCGTAAGATAACGTCCCTATCGTGGTAGTTGAGCAGTTTGGCAATCACCGAGCGAGGGCGAGCCCCAGAGGGCGGTTTGGGAAGAAGTGCCCGATGTGCCCGCTCTACCACAAAACAGCGCGACAGGGAGTCCGGGGGGAGCCATCCCTCCAGCCATTGGGTCAGGAAGGCCTCCATATTTCCTTTCTCGCAGCCCTCCGGGAAGCCTACAAAGCGCAGGTTGTTTCTTCTGGCCCTCCCTTCCGCATCCTCCACCCGCAGCGCCAGTCCCTTCTGGATCCCTTCCATGGCAGCAATTCTCTTTTTGAGATTCACCACGTCGTCCTCGACTTCAGTGATTCGGGATTTCGTTTCGGTGATACGTGCCACCGCATTGCGCAGGTCCTGTCTGAGCAAGGTCACGTCGGCTCCAACCGCTCCAATTTTCGTGTCCAGCATGTCCCTTGATTGTGTGATCGCCGCCATCAACGCCGCGTTGTCCGGCCCAGTGCACTGGGGACCTCCGGATGCCCCAGCGCCCCCACTGGGCCCCGCAAACTTGTCCATCGGGCCCTGCTTGGGAGCGTTCCCACTGTTGCCCCCTCTCGTCATGTCGCTGGCGGAGTGTTGACCCCAATCGTGGGGGACCGACGGTCCAGGGGCACCCCCGGCTGGATGGGTGGTCTCTGGCGGCGAGCGTCTCCGAGGTGGCCCAGGTAGGTCGTGGCCCCGTCGGCGACCGAGTGTGGTGCACCCTTTGATGGAGCAACTACTGTTCACCACATTGCTAGTGGTCGGGGAAGGTGCTGCACCACGCTGTCAGACCACGCGGTCGATGGGGGGTTCGCCCACTCCACTGTATGGTCCACCAGGGACACCCCAGTGCCCGCGCCACGCTCTCCGGCGTCAAGATGGAGTCGTCCCCAGGGGCCGCCGGTCGGTCTGTTGACCCGTAGCAGTCTGTGTGTGTGTGGGGGGGGTGTTCCTCTCAGCCCTCTGCCCTCGCCGGTTTCCGAAGCGACCGCCGAGTGGGTGCACTCTAATTGTCCGGTGCCCGGGGGAGGCCCAGCAGGGTCACGCTTCCAATGAGGGGGGGGGGGGAACAGGTAGGAGAGCCGGTATAGCGGCCGCCCTCCCACTGTTCCAGCACTACTGTGCCCCGCGGCTCGAGTCCGCCGCCGAGAGGGGCCAGATACTTCCCCTCCCCCGTTAGGCTGCGCTGCCACTCCTTACCCCACCTTGACCTCCGTCCGGGCTCCCACTGCTCTCCCCTCCAGCCGCTGTGTCCGCCTCTGCTCCGAGTGGCTGGGTGCCCGCAGGGTCAGCCCAACCGTCACCGCCACTCCGCAGCATTTCGTGGCCGGAGCGGCACTTTCCGCCGGCGCTCCCCGGCTCTCCACTACTTCCGGGCGGACCACTCAGCAAGCAAGGTCCCGGTCGCAGCGTGTGTTGCAGGCCTCATCACTGTCCAGGCTCCCAGCAGCCGTAATGCACCGATCCAGGACCGCCAGGATGCCGAAATTGTTGTCGAGGGGTCCCCTCCGGAGCTGCTCTCCGCCACTCGATTCAGGGTGCAGGTTGGTCAGGGCGACGCAGGATTTAGGGAGGATAAAGAATCGGCGGGACGGAGCTCACTCAAGCTGCGTCCGCCATGATCGCCGTCTTGGCCACGCCCCTTGTTTTTTATATTTTTATTTAAAAAAGCAATTGAGACATGGTACAGAAGAGACTGCAAATGCTTGTAATGACACCTTTCTAGTTATTGCGGTGGCACAAGGTCACAGAAGTTTTCCTTCATTCACATGGCGTTAAGGCTCATGCAAATGAGGGAAACATCTGCCTGTGCACCCGCATCACGGTGCCAATACAGAGGCAAAAAGGCTCCCAGGAGGCAATCACTCTGTGAGCCACTTAGGGAATAGCACACAATTAATACAACCGCCAAGAGCGCCTTTTGCGAGGGATGGTGTATGGAGGGACCAATACACATTCCTCCCCAGGCGGTGCTTAGTTTGTAAAAAAAAAAAAAAAGAAAAAGTGTCAGGTCTCTCGGCAGGAGGGCACTACAGCTTGAAGCACATATTGCCCCTGCCAGTGCTGCCATTGACAGAATCCACACAACCACTAACCACCACACTCTTACAAGTGTGACGGTTTGAACTATTTCGGCACCCCCAAAGCTAAAAAATAAAGGATTGGGCGGTATTTAATAGTCATTTTTAATGTATATTGAAATAATAAATAATTGTAGTCGTGGTAATGTCTAAATTAGCCAGACAGTGCCACCTTGTGGCAGACTGTCAAGCTCCAGTGTTGACAATTAAGTGCTGGTGTCGAGCACCAGAAACAACTGCCTCAAATTAAGAACTGTCCCAAGGCGCAGGCAGGCTGGTTCCACCTGTAGTTCAAACAATCAATCAGGATTTATAAAGCGCGTCTAATCACCCAATAGGGTATCCAGGTGCTTGCAGGTCCCGGAGGCTTATTCGAACAGTCAGGTATTGAGGGGCAATTATAGATTGAAAGACTGTATAACCATTAAAACTGTGTCTGTTATTGGTAATTTTTTCAGTGCAGAAATGTGAATTTGCCTCCTCTCCCTGCGGTGGATAGAGCTCATATAGTTTAGTATGTTCTCACTCCATCCTAGTCGGTGATAGTTTCACCCATCGATGGCACACCGATGCAGACCGCAACTATGTGCCTGATTTGTAATTGTGTCAGAAGCACACCCAGGATGATACAGGCTTTAACAGCCTTCACAGCTATTGCTATCAATTACAAGGTACAAGCATTAAAGAGACACTATACTTACTGTGCGAAGGTTGTCACTATTTCCATGTTGGTGTTTCACTGAATTAGCTCCACCGGGGATGGTGGTGGAATAGTGACGTAGACAAGCCATCTGCCTTGCTGCCTTTTCTGGTGAATTAGCCAGAACACCTTGGTGGGCCTGATGGACAATACCAGGGTGTCTTTGTGGTCATGAGGTCGTAGCCAAGATGTAGTTTCAAGTAGATTTATTAGTTACAGTTTGTAGTTGAGTTCTTGTGAAGCAGCCCCATCAGGAGCAGTCTGCCTGCTGCTCAGCCCATACTCCAACTGACACACTCAAGAATCCAGGCACCCAAACATTCCATTCAAGACCTTCACACCAACATTCCATGCATCACATTCACACTGGCTGAGCAGCTAGGGAGAAAGTAACAAGATAAATATAATACAGGCTACTACAGTCTTGGCTAGCCGGTTATATGCCATGAAGAACATTACTGAACTGTCAGTTTCCCTTCCAGACATCTGTATCTAGAATCTTCAATTTTTCCGCAAATCTTGTTAACATCTTTTGTCTAAATGATCTTCATAGTCTTAATAAATAGAACTTAAATAAAACAGAAGAAATTGCTGAATCAGAAGAAAAATATGCACACTCAGTCAGACATCAATTCTAACCCCCTAACAGATAGATACTACAGTTGAAATATCATCTGCAACAAACGAATACATTATGGTAAGGAACAAGTTATTTATTTACTTGGTACAAGGGCATCCATTGACTGTCCCTGGTTGCAAACTCTCTTAAAAACGTAAAGAACTTGACCAGGAACTTGGGACTTAGAGTTATTTAGTGTTTGGCAGACAGGGTACTCCATCACAAATGTGGTGGCGAACCCTGTCCACCAAACTGACGGTTTGCCTGCTCTGTTTAGAGTTGGGCTAATCAGGACCGACCCTAGGACTTTTGGGGGCCCGGGCAGAAAGGGAATGTGTGAGCCCTCCCCTTATTTGCTTGAAAAGTTAAATCACAGGAAGTGACATAATAGGAATTGCCATCATTTGGCTATTGTTGAGCAACTTTCCAAGAAGCAACTTTCTTGGTGCTGATATCCGTAAAACAAAAATATACATATTAATTGTAATTAGGTAGGCACATATATTGAAATTTCAATTAACAGCAAATACATAATATTAGTCACACTGGATGGAAAAGTTGGGCCCAGGTCTCTCCAACACTTAGAAGTTCAATCAAATTTTAACAATTTGTTACCAGATTAGTGCATTATATAAGTGTTTGTGTATGTGCTAGTCATAAAGGGAGCGCAAACCAAGCTAAAAGGTTGCTAAGAACTGTAAAGGATAAAAGACACAGTCAACATGTGATAGGAGGAGTGTATGGTTTGTGACTGCATCATGATTTCATTTTTTTTAAAGTTGAGTATTCGCTATTTCCTAAATTGGAGCTGACTTCGATATGTCCGGGTGGATATGGAAATAACATTCTATATCCTTGGGTCATCGATGGGAAAGGCTTTCTTTCTTGTTTTCTCTATTTTTCGACATCTTCTTTTTCTTCCGTCTGAAAGTGTCCCTGCTGCTGTGTGGAGAACCACTGGAGATGGCAAGCTTGTCACCTAAGAAGGCAGGGGTGTCAGTTGTATCGTGCAAACTTAGCCAAAAGCAACGGAGCACTGCACAGGGTCAATGACGAGCAT
Organism: Lissotriton helveticus; assembly: GCF_964261635.1. Lineage (NCBI taxonomy): Eukaryota > Metazoa > Chordata > Amphibia > Caudata > Salamandridae > Lissotriton > Lissotriton helveticus. The sequence continues at coordinate 1,020,537,200 of NC_136065.1, read as the reverse complement.
AAAGTCAGGGAGTGATGGGAAAGGTAGCTGATTGGTGGACTGTTAACGCATTGTGATATCTTTGCAGATAAGTCAGCTGAGCTTGCAGATGGTGCGTAATGGCACAAATGGCCTGTGGCGTTCCATCACCTTGTTATGAATGTGGTTATATTTCTTTCTCCAGTATTAGGGGTGTCTTTCATAGATTCACATGCTTGAATATTCCCCGTCGTCGAAGTGGGAGTCCCACGGTAAATAAAATAGCAATAATGCTAAATATAATATATATATGTATAAATATAATACAAGAAAAAAGAAGGAAATACAACTGAAATCCTCTAAAAACGATTCCTACATAGGAATGCAAGGTAAAGAGAAAAAAAACATTTGTAACACATTAGTGTCATTATGTTAGTCCAAACTGCAGCCAATCAGGCGCTAGCACCCTCTAGAACCTTCTCCTCAGAAGCTCAAGCCCTCAGATTTTCTACCGCACGTCGTGTGAAGGGAGTCTCCCTGAGCTCTGCTCAGTTTTCTTCTCTATTCCTCTAGTTCCAGAAAATTCTTCAACAATGTCAAGTAATAAGTCTTTATTTAGACCCTGCTCTTCTTGTGGGAAGCTGCGCCTTTTTGAAAAGGACCCCCACCAGAAGTGTATTTATTGTTTGTACCCGGATCATGAGGCTGGCAGCTGCAAGTTTTGTAGAACCTTTTCTACCAAAACTCTGAAGGACAGGGAGGGTCGTCTTCTCCTTTGGCTGCAGCGTCTTAAGGACAAGGAATCTGTACTGTCCGACGCAGAAAGTTTACATTCTGGTTTCTCTTCAGCAGCCTCTAAGCGTGGTAGTGTTCAGGAGGTTCCTTCTCCTTTCCTCAAGAGACCTAAATTAGCCTTGTCTGTGGCTCCTGTGGTGTCTTCTGCCACTCCTACCACCTCTACGCCCACGAGACCTGGCTCTCAGGCGTCTTTGGCTGCCTCTCGAGGTGTTTTCACACCTCTCAAAGTCCCGCCGTCGGCGGGAGCGTCGACGAGCGCTCCGACGACGAAAACAGCTTTGCCTGCATTTTCGACGACGACGCTGACTACCACTTCAGCTTGCTCATCGTCGACGACGGTTTCGTCTACAGCCTCGACGTCGATGAGGGTTTCGTTGTCATCTAAACCTGTCCCGTCGACGATTCCCATCTCGTCGACAAAGAAGAGAGAATCATCGTCGACGAAAGGCCCGAAGACATCGTCGTCGACGAAGACGCCGTCGACCAAGATCTCGTCGACGAAGAAGATCTCGTCGACGAAGGCAGGCCCGTTGACGGAGACTCGGTCTACGGAGTCAGTACCAGCATCGACGACGACCCCGTTGACGACGGCCCCATCGATGACTATACCTTCAGTGGATCGCCCGTCGACGGTGATACCGTCGACGACCCCGTTGACGACCATTCCGTCGACGAAGGTTTCTTCAAAATTACCGTTGATGACACCAAGATCAGCCTCGTCGACGATACCGGCGACTGCTCCGTCGGCGGCACCGATTTCATTTGCATCTTTGCCGTTAGTGCCATTGAAGACGGCAAAATCTTCACATTCTCGCACTACAGTACCCTGCCAACAGATCTCTGATCCAGAGCCTCAACCACCTTCTCCAATGTTCGCAACTACATCAGAGCATGATACAGATTCAGAGCATGAAGATGGCGCCTTTGGGGCAGCAAGTAGCCCTTCTGAATTGATCATTAAATGTCAAGACACAGACTCTAATGATGACAATGACCCAGTCTATCAACAAGAGGAGCAGTTCACTCAAGCTCCTGTGGCCACCATTCCTTTGTCCTTAATTTCGAATCTCCAACATATGCTGGACGATTATAATCGCCGTTTTCCTGCAACACCGCAGACTACACCTGCGCAATCTCCCGCTCCTGTAGCACTACCTCCACCTGCGTTGTCGCCTATCGTACCACCTGCACCTTCACAGGTTCATGGATCTATAAGCATCCATACCACTATATACCCGCAGGATGCGGATGATGAGGAAGCGAACGCAGACCGTGAGGACGGTGAAGTCCCAGACAACACGGATGAGGAGGCAGGTGACCAGGATATGGCTGAATGGGATGATTATCGGGCGCAGACGCCCTCTCCTCAACCTGGTACCTCGAGTGAGTCTCCACCAGTGGATATCGCCAGTTTCCATCTTTTAATGGATAAAGCGGCTCAGCGTTTCAAGCTCCCACGATCACAACGCGAGGAGGATTGTTTTCTTTATGACTTTAAGGATAAACCATTTAAGCAGGTACACACAATCCCTATCATTGATTTTGTTTGGAAAGAGGGCATTAAATTGATGAATGCTTCAAACTCCTTACCTGCACAGATTCCGCGCCTTGAGAAGAAGTACAAGGCCCCAACTGGTTCTCCAGCTTGCCTGGTTTCTCATCCCAAGCCGGACTCTGTCGTGTCTCAGGCCGCACAGCGTATAGCACGGAATCCGGCGTCCCAAATCACAGCCCCTCCGGACAGAGAGGGTCGACGCTTGGATGCAATTGGCCGCAAGTTCTCAACCATGGCCTCCACGTCTGTCCGAGCAGCCAATGCCTTAGCCATTTTGGGACGTTTTGACCGGCAGATGTGGTCAGACATTGCAGATTACATAGCACTCATTCCTGATGCTTCCAAAGCTGACGCACTACAGATTCTCCGCGATGGTCAAAGGGCATCGGAAGAAATCATCGATTGTGCAGTCGATATGGCTAACACAGGTTTCCGCCTCTTGGCAAGTGCGGCGGCACTCCGACGGCAAGGCTGGCTGAAGTCCACCTCCTTCCGGCAGGAAGTCCAAGCCAGAATACTGGATATGCCATATGATGGTGAATCATTATTCGGATCCCATATTGATGATGCCCTTGAGTCCATCAAGAAGGACACCGATACAGCGAAGTCCTTGGGCACGCTACAATTTCGTAAGCAGTCCTTTCGAGGTGCGCGTGGACGCGGCACTTCTTCCAACTTTCGAGGTGGGCAGCAATACCGTTCCTACAATCAGAGCGGCCAACATTACACGCCCAATCAGCAGTCTCGACAACAACCCTCCAAAACATACAGAGGAAAGTCGTCCTATCGTGGCGCAAATCAGAAACGTCAATGACTTTTGCCACTCTCAAACTGTTGGAGGACGAATCTCTCTGTTTTATTCCCAGTGGTCCTCGATCACCTCGGACCGCTGGGTTTTGGACATTGTCAAACGGGGTCATACCCTGGAGTTCTCAGAGATTCCTCCTTGCACCCCACCTCGTGGCCCACCTCCTCCACATCTCGAGGAGCTTTACCATCAGGTCCATCTTCTTGTGTTAAAAGGGGCAGTCGAAGTGGTCCCGAAACATCTCAGAGGGAAGGGTTTTTACTCTCGATTTTTCCTCATACTCAAGAAGAACGGAGATTGGCGACCTATTCTGGATTTGAGGGCTCTCAACCAGTTCCTAAAGTCTTAATCACTCCGTATGCTGACGCTACTGGAAGTCCTGCGTCTTCTATCCAGCGAGGATTTAATGACCACCATAGATCTTCAAGACGCGTACTTTCACGTTCCAATCATCAAACAACATCGCCAGTACCTGCGTTTCAAAGTGGGACCAATACATTTTCAGTTCAAAGTTCTACCCTTCGGACTGCGTTCAGCTCCTCGTGTATTCACGAAGGTACTGGCCCCGGTGGTGGCTCACCTGCGTCTACAAGGAGTTCAGATCTTTCCCTATTTAGACGATTGCCTTCTCAAGTCTCAATGCCACCATCAGCTGGGTCGGGACACACACCTTTGCCAGCAGGTGTTTCAATCTCTGGGGTTGACCATCAACGTCGAAAAGTCACAGTTTGCACCTCTGCAGACCAGATCCTTCCTCGGGCGATCCTAGACATGCAGCTCTCAAGAGCGTTCGTCTCAAACGAGCGGCGTCTGAAGATACTTCGTCTGGTCTCACTCATTCGACGAAAACAGTCCGTTTCTGTTCGGACGTTAAAGTCATTCTTGGGAATGGCTTCGTCTTGTATCGCACTGATCCCAAATTGCAGGTTGCGCACCCGTCCTATTCAGGAAGAGCTGGACTTACAGTGGCGTCAGGTCTCCGGGTCCTTCAACGACCTAGTGGCCGTCACAGCCCGCATGAAAAGGAGCCTGTTTTGGTGGGCGCAGCCTGCGAATCTGGAAATGGGTGTGTCCTTCCTCGATTATGCTCCAGACCTTACGCTGACGACGGACGCCTCATTGGAGGGGTGGGGCGCTCATCTCCAGGGCCTCTCCATCAAGGGCAAGTGGTCGCCCATGCAGCGCACGTGGCATATCAACAGACTAGAATTGATGGCGATCTTTCTAGCGCTCAAGTCCTTCCTCCCAGTTCTTCACGGGGAGTCAGTGCTAATCCAAACGGACAACACCACCAGTATGCACTACGTGAACAAACAGGGAGGGACCAGGTCTCCACTTCTGTCCCGCTTGGCCCAGTCAATCTGGGATTGGGCTCTGCGCCATCACATCACCTTGACAGCTGTCCACCTTCCGGGCGTGTCAAACCTACTGGCGGACTCGTTGAGCAGGTCCACTTCCTCAACACACGAATGGGAACTGCACCAACCGACTCTGGATCATGTGTTCCGCCAATGGGGTCACCCAGATCTGGATCTCTTCGCAACGCCGGAGAATCGGAAATGCCCGTCTTATGCAAGTTGGCATCCCCACCCAGGGTCCTGCGGGAATGCCCTTTTGATCAACTGGTGCGATCTATTCGCTTACGCTTTTCCGCCGCTCCCCTTAATACAGCGGGTTCTGTGGAAGATGCGGAGGCAGACCTGCCACATCCTGTTGATCGCACCTCGTTGGCCCAGACAGGCATGGTTTACGGAACTGCTTCTAATGTCCCAGTGCGAGCCCATTCCTCTACGTCCTCGTCCAGACCTACTAACTATGGACAAGGGTCTAGTGTGTCATCGAGATCCCTCGACGCTTCAATTGTGGGCATGGAACCTGAGCACCTTGAGTTCGCGGACTTGAACATATCCCATGAGTGCAGAGACATTCTAGCTCATGCCAGAGCTCCGTCTACCATCAAGACTTACAAACTTAAATGGAAGCGTTTCTGTCATTGGTGCGCTTCAGCCAATATCCATCCCATCCATTCCACTCCTGAGCAGCTCCTTCCATTCTTTTTAAGCCTCGCTCAGTCAGGACTCTCTCATTCAACTCTGAGAGTTTTCTTAGCTGCAATATCTCGTTTCCGGCATGATGGCTCTTCATCCCTCTGTTCATCACGAGTTATACGTCAATTTTTCAAGGGGCTCTTCCGCAAGTTTCCACCTGTGCGTCGCCCTCCGCCAGCTTGGCACCTCAATGTGGTATTATCTCAACTTATGAAGTCACCATTTGAGCCTATCCATAAGGCCGATATCAAATTCATCACCTGGAAGGTTGCACTTCTTCTGGCCTTGACCTCCTCTCGTCGCGTGAGCGACCTTCACGCTTTCACTGTCAAACCGCCTTATCTCCAGTTCAAACCTACCGGAGTGGCACTTCGTACCAACCCCTCTTTCCTACCTAAAGTACCTACGGATTTTCATTTGAATGAGCCTGTGTTCCTTAAGACTTTCTTTCCGGACCCAAAATCTCCGGCGGAGCAGCGCCTACATTCTTTGGACATCAAGCGCTGTCTTAAATTTTACATTGCAAGAACTGCCCCTTTCCGCAAGTCCGACCAACTATTTATTGCATACGGACGATTGCGCAGGGGACATCCAGTTTCCAAGCCCACGGTTGCCCGGTGGCTTTCCTCAGCCATTGCCTTCTGCCACCAACAAGCGGGCAGACCATTGCAGTCTTCAGTGAGAGCTCATTCTACGAGGGCGATGTCTTCATCCACCGCCTTGTTTGCTGGTGTGCCACTTCATCAGATTTGCCGTGCAGCGACATGGTCCAGCAGGCACACCTTCACCAAACATTACTGTTTGGATGCCATCAATGAAGCGGATACCGCAGTGGGACAGGCAGTGCTTCGCCATCTTTTTCAGTAAGGTGAGCCTCTGTTCCCTCCTCCTTATTGTTTCCTGTGATTGCTTTGATGTTATATGACTGTATTATTATTATTATAGTACTGTCTTGATTTCTTCTTCATATGCTTAGCAATCTCAGTTCTAGGAGGTTACTGCTTTCTATTCTATTCAAGCATGTGAATCTATGAAAGACACCCCTAATACTGGAGAAGAACAATTGTTACTTACCTGTAAACAGGTGGTTCTCCAGTATTGGTGTCTTTCATAGATTCACATGCGACCCACCCTCCTCCCCTCAGAGGCTCACTTCTCCTCATGCACTCTTAGTTACTTTGTGCTACGAAAATCTGAGGGCTTGAGCTTCTGAGGAGAAGGTTCTAGAGGGTGCTAGCGCCTGATTGGCTGCAGTTTGGACTAACATAATGACACTAATGTGTTACAAATGGTTTTTTTCTCTTTACCTTGCATTCCTATGTAGAAATCGTTTTTAGAGGATTTCAGTTGTATTTCCTTCTTTTTTCTTGTATTATATTTATACATATATATATTATATTTAGCATTATTGCTATTTTATTTACCGTGGGACTCCCACTTCGACAACGGGGAATATTCAAGCATGTGAATCTATGAAAGACACCAATACTGGAGAACCACCTGTTTACAGGTAAGTAACAATTGTTCTTATGCCCTAGTGAGATGTGCTGTAGCATGTGGAATGCCCTTAGGGGGCCAGTGTGGATTAAAATGGTTTCCCAGATATCCAGTGCAAGATAGATAGAGTGTGTGCAAAAAAGATATGAAAGCAAATATAAAAGTTTAAAATAGCCTGACATATATTAAAGGCATCGCCCTAGTCACTGAAAAACACCCAAACGTACTAAATACAATAATATGTAGGCTAAAAGGGTTTAATGTCGTGGTTATGAGTCATGGCTACATCGCCCCTATCAGTATCCTCTGAAGCCTTTAAATGTTTAGACACTACACTTACATAGTTACATAGTTCCAGAGTGCCTTTCATTTTGTAAATCAGCATGTTTCAGATTCAGTTAACAGATTTGAGATACATCTTCTCTCATTTGATTTCTCCTAATTGCAAACAAAACCTGGAAAGTACACGTTTAAATGCAGTTAAATATTGCTGGGTGCCAGGCCCACTAACCGGTCCTTTTCCTTGGAACTCACAGTGCTGGACTATAGTCGCAAGACCCATGGGAGAGAGGCCAGGCCTTTAGGGTTGTGTCTGGTCAATATTTTAAAATCAAGACTAGCATGTTAATGTCTAAAAAAAAAAAGCAAAATATCTCAATAGAACTTCTAGAGATGTAACAATATAGAACAAAATATCTGTGCCTCATCAGCTAAGTAAAATTTTTCAAGTTGGAAAGTGCACAAAATATACAGAAAATATTGAAACCAGAGGCCTTCAAATTGGGGTGAGGCTTCTCTGGTGGACCTCAATTTATCATGGGGGGGGGAGGCATCAGTTTCAGCAGTGGCTGAGATTAATTCAAGCATTCTAGCCTTAACTTCTTTTGTGTACTTTAATGAGTCGCCTTAAGTGGAATGGGTATACGACGGCGCGCTGGTCGCTGGTATTCGGAGACACTGGAGGGGGGGGCTCACCGAGCCACCGACATCCGAGTGCTGCCAATATGTGGTCATGGCAGCTGGTACTTACAAGGCCGTCACCTGCCTTTACCGGAGGCTGTCGACTGAAACCCTACAACCCATGGATGGGCTGAAAGCCAAATGGGAATGTGATATTGGGCGACCGATTCCCGACTCCACGTGGCCACAGCTAGTGCGCCGAGCATGGAAGGGCACTAGGAACGCCAGGTTCCAATTGATCCAGTTCTTTACTCTACACCGTGCGTACCTAACGCCAGTTAAGATTTCGCATTACTTTGAGGGCGCATCGTCGCTATGCCCTAGATGTGGGACGACGGGAGCGTATTTCGCACATATGTTTTAGTCCTGTGGTGAACTGACTGGTTACTGGGAGGAGGTGGTGGCCTGCCTGAATGCTGTCACGGACCGGCAGATAGACGCAGAGGAGGGCCGCTCTGATGCGATGGGCGAGGGCGGAGAGCGCATTGCGGCTGCAACAGGCCAAGTGCCTAGACAACGACAAGGCCTTGGAGGTAGCCAGAGCGTGGGAGGCCCTGGTGATAGCACTCCAGCTGCCTGAGAACGAACTGAGTGAGGATGAAGAAGCGGCGGCACCATAGAAAGGATATTTTAGTGGGTGACCCACATCCATGGTAGCACACGATTACTACACACGATAGGGGTTCTGAGAGATCGGTTCCCCCATTGACACAGATTACTTTCCTTTTTTTTTTTGACAGGGAGGAAACTTTCTGGTGGTTCCAAGATCACTGTGAGAGGACATAAGGCACACTGACAGGGGGGTGGGACACAGGTAGGGAATTGTTTCAGGGACTGTTGTATATAAATGGCTTCATATGTGAGAAGTGTTATCATCCTGAAAGTTTGCTACGCTACGCTACTTTGCTGACTACTAATTTCTTGTCACACTTGATTGCCAATAAAAATTGTTTTTGCAAAAAAAAAGTGGAATGGGTATACGCAGATGTGGGTCCTGTGCACACTGTGCCACTCGAACCAAGCTATACCTGGCTCATGATCCCTAACTAGGGCAACACCTGCCCTGGGTTGCTTGTGTTCTGGGTCAAGGTGGGTCTAGCCTCAATGGCTGCTCCTCCGCTATGGCAGCGGAGCGTCGCCCCACTGCTTTTAAGCAGTGCCAAGTAGAAACATAAAATGATAATAACTTAGAGTTATCATTTTATGCTTCGTGTCCAGCTGCTTTTCTGGCGGGCTGGGCTGCTCTGCTCTCGGAGCAGGGGAGGAGTGGTTTGCCCACTCCTAAGTGTGCCGTGACTGTTTGGTCGGCCTTCTCTGGCCACCCAAACCAGTCATCCACACTTTCCCCGTTCTCCATGTAGAACATGCACATCCCTCCAGCCCCTGGCTGAGCGCTGTGTGGTTGGCTTAGGGGAGGGAGCCTGGCTGCCTGCTTCCTGTTCCTGGAGTTGGAGACAGGAGAGCAGGAGCAAAGGCGCGGGATCCGGCCTCAAGGTGAGCTTTTGTTATAAATCACCCAGCCCCGCCCCCCTCGCGAGCCATGCCGGCCGCCATTGACTGGCCTAGTAGTTCGGTCTGGAGGGTTCCCACTGGAGCAGGGTCAAGACTGATTTGCATAGGACTGGGTCCAAACTGAGGTGGCAAGGTGTGCAAAGTAGCGATGGAGTAGAATGCAGCCTGAGTAATTACCAGTTGCTGTGATTATTTCAAGAATTCCGGCCATCACTTTTTTTAGGTGGACATTAAAATACAGCCATAATTTAGGCCATTGGACCAATAACCCCACAAGGTCATGGTCTCTCTGCACTTGCTGCACTATTGATAGCAATGCCTTTCAGAGGGACCACTTGCTGCAGTGCTGGAAAGCTCCGAACAGCAGGCTTCCTCTCTTGGGCCTCTCAACACTAGACCATGGCTGGTAGGCCTAGGGGAGGTTTGGCCTTTCCTGACTTTCGCAGCTCTGGATCATAGCTGTGTGGTTCATGATAGAAAGGACCAGTGGCATAGTAATGTAGCAATGGGCCCTGTTGCAAGAAAATGATGCAGCATAATAAAAAAACAGCCATAATCTAGGTGCATTTGGTCAAGAACATCCGTAATCCCTTATGTCACTGCACCTGCTGCACTACTGATAGCTACACCCCTGAGAAAGGCCCCCAATGAGCCTCACAGCCATACCCCTGCTCTGCTAAGCTCATTGATTGGTGCCTCCTCCATTGAGTGTCCAACCACGGCCGACTGCAATGCCCTGGTGAGGGAGAGACTCTCCCAGGCCTTACAGCTATGGAACATGGATACAATGCCCATGGAAGAGAGGCAAGTAGCACAGCAATGGTGCCATGGGTGCTGATGCAAAGTAAAAATGCCCCCTAGCTCTTGTCCACTGGTTGCACAGTAAAATAAAGCCATAACTTGGGACATTTGGGCATTTAATACCCCTGGGGCCTGTGCCATTGTGCCTTCTACACGGCTGATGGCTATGCCTCTGACAATGGTTTTTCCCAGTGAATGTTTTCGGCCCCTCTAATTTACATGCAATGTGAAATCACAGGAAATGACATCACAGTACATGGACCTTGACATCGACCTATGCACAGAGCTGTGAAACAGTTTCAGTGGGCCCCAGGGTAGGAGCCCACAAGAGGCGTTCACCTCCTGGGTCTCTCAGACATGGTGTACCACTGAGAGGATAAGGGAGGGAGCCTACTAATCCATGGGCCTCGCAGCACATAAGCATAGCTGCAAGTTCCAGGGGAGAAAGGCCCTCTCCATGGCCTGTCAATGCCATGGCTACGAGGTATAGGGTAGGGGTCTCCAGTCCCCTATGCCTAGCTACCATGGTCTAGTGCTGCGACGCACAGGAAAGGAGACTTAGGATCATGGAGCCCTCTACCATTGACTTCATTACAATAGTGTAGCACTGCAAGACCAGGTTAAGGGTGTTCCCTTCCATCAACCACCCCACCATGATCCAGAGCTGTGTGGCCCATGGGAGTGTTGTCCCATCCTCTGGCCTCACAGATTGATGTAGTGCTACGAGGCCCATGGGATGTGGCCACACTGCGAGGGCTTTACGGCCATAGTCTGTTGCCGCAAGGCCCAGGAAGGAGAGTCCCCTTCCCTGGGCCTCACAGCCATGGTCTCCTGCCAAGTAGGGCGGCCAATTTTCCATTATCTCTTTACAGGACAATCTGTGCCTTTGGAGACATACTGTGCGTGTGAAGACCCATTGCGTGTGCAGTGACATCAAAAGATGTTTGTATGGGAGCCGGGGAACTAAGTCATCTAACAGATTTTTGGGGTCTCATTCTAAGCCCCCCGTTCTAAAATAGGCTATGTTAAAAAATGACTCAGGTGGAGATTGAGATTATTGGGTATGATTACTCTTAATACTATATTTGAGTTCAAATCCTTTACCACCTTCTGAAGTAAGCCTTGATTGCTCGCTATAGCAAACTTTGAGTGAAAAGTTTAGAAAATGAACTCTGGTATCCAAATAGAATAAAATAGTCTTAAACTTTGAAACGCCAGTTATAAACATAAGTATTGCATACTGTCCAGTAAACACCCATTGCGCAGGGCCTAGTCCAACGGGTACTTTTTAACCATGGAACTAGAACATTTGACATCTAATCTCAGTTTTATTATGGAACTAAGCATCATGTTCTAAAGCTGAGCAGTGCCCATAATAGAGTGGTGATTTCCTGGGAGGGGTAGCCCCTTCATCTTGTCATCAGAATCACTGACAACCCAGTTTGGCCTAGTAGACTAGTTGGACATAGTTGGACTAGGAGACACTTTTTTAATTCTGGTCTCCCATTTGGCTAATTAATGTGCTCTTGGGCAATAAGTTTTCTTAATTTATTGCCATGACCACTGGAGTTATGCAATTGTGTGGCTGCTGCATTTTTCGCATAACTATACATTTGCCGCATTTGCCACATAATCTATCATCTGCTGCTTAATCTGCAGGTTTTAACAACAACGTTTGTTGTTTAGTTCAAATGGTTCAAAAGTTCCTAATAACACAATGACACGTTTTGCCTCACAGCCAAAGATCCTTTGCAAAGCTAGACTGGTTACCTTTCTGTTGCTTATTGCAACATTTGGATGTTCAACTGCTACTAATTAACCAATGTCCAGGCAGTGTTAATAACTGCAAAAATGACAATATAGTGAAGTAAAACTATAATAAAATGTGCCAAATTCTGCTGCATAATGTGCCTTTCTTGGTGCATAATTTACTCATCCCTACCGCAACATTTGATCTTCCCCTTCCAATAATTCCAGTGGCCCTGGAGCTCTGTTGCCCCCTTTTTGGCAAGATCTGGAGTATTTTGATTCAATGTAAACAATGCTTGTCACCAAGATTTTTTAAATGTACTAAATATTTCCTGAGAGTAGGGAGGTGTCCAGTCATGTGTAAAAGTCACCTAAATGCAGTACAGTGACAAATGAATATATAGCCTTTGTACCAAGTAGCTGTGTGCTGCAGTCCTGGTCTAATTTAACAAACTGTTTGATCCTGGGTAAATAGCGCACTCTCTGTGCCTCGTCCATTGATCTGACAATACAGGAGGACTTTGAGACAGGCTTTATGTGAGAGATAGACACCAAAGGCATACTGTTATGTTGGTAACTATGCTATTGGCACGGAACCTAGATAGATTTTATTGATGTTCCTAGAGTCTTTGGTCCGTGCCATGTTGTCTTAGGGGCAGTTGGAGGTTGGAATAGACGGAGCTGGATGTTCACTGGTGGTGCTGTACTTATGTGAATAAATACTGGTTTCTACCTATCTGGACTGCGATCATTCATAACAACTTTGGCGACGATCTGGGATACTTCGGCACCACCACACCACATGGATCTACGTGTGCACCTTTTGGGAATTTTTTTCTTCTATTTTCTCCTTCTCTTACCCTGGATTTCAAGAAGATATACATGGGTAACTATTCCCTCTAAATTTGAAGATCCTTCCTAGAATTTACTACATTGTTTTCGTCTCCCTCTTAATTGGATTTAATGGTTTTTGCAGACTTGCATTTTTCAAATTACATGGTTGCCTTTTCAGCTCACGGTTACTGCTTGGATTCTTTCATCCATGGGATTCCGAATGATGGCATCTTCCTAGAGAATCTTCGGTCTTCTAAGAGTTCCGAGTGACTTCATCCTCCGAACTCCTACGTCTCCGAGGATACTTGCAACTTTGCCTCTACGTTCTTCTGGATTGTCATGTTGAAGAGCATACTTCTCCACGGATACAGGCACTCCTGCCCCTACGTTCTTCTCTATGGTTACTGGCATCTCCTCCCTCACGTTACGTTGCGTATAACACAATCACGTACTATACGTGCCGCCATTTTGAAGCTGTTGTTTTTGCTTAGCAACCACCGCAATTACCTGTCGGAGGTTTCACGCTGCGTTTTCCTCTGTTATTTCACATTCTACGGTCGCTCCGTTTTTCAAATGATTTTGAACTTTCATCATTACTACCGGTGAGCCTTCTTTTGCAGTTTTCGATTCTTTGTTTTTTGTTGTTGGTTTTTTTCTCCATGTGACAGAACTAAAAGAGAGAAGTTTGGACACCACTCGCTATTACATTTATTTATCCATCTAATTTTTATTTGACTATTGTATGACTCATTTTTCTGAAATGTCGGCGACACAGAAATACAGTTTATCTCCTCCTCAATGTTTCTGGCCCGCCGGTGGCACTCCCTGCATACAATGGCCAGAATGGAAGGCATATTTTCTTGACTATATTGAGACTTTGGATGTCAAGGGTAAAATGTCTCTGCAGAAAAAAAAGAATTTTCTTACATTCGGTGGGTCCTGAAGGTCTCAAAGCTTACAATCAAATGACTAGAGATGGTGGTGGGAGTGATCAAAATGTTTTTACTGCTGCAATTAATGATTTTGATCATTATTTTTCTTCCAAAGTATGCATTGGCATTCTTAGAGACACATTTTTTCAGAGGCAGCAAAATACAGAAAGATACGTCTCTGCTTTAATGACACTTTCTCTTGATTGCCAATTTTGGGGGGGGGGTTACAAGAAGATTTCATTAGAGATCAAGTGGTCATGCATGTAAAAGACACTTATATTCAAGACAGGTTGTGGGTCAATGGTGATTCCAAATTGGAAGATATCTTAGCCATAGTAAGAAAAGGAGAAATGACTTGTAGAAGTGCAAAAGAAGTTAAGGTAGATGATAACAGTAAATCTAACAATGTTGTAGCCAAAGTGGAAAGTACAAGAACTAAAGCTAATTTTAAAAAAACAAATACTTACAAAAGAATATACTAATACCTCTAAAAAAATGAATTCAGGTGCTATAGGTGCGACAGCAGTTCGCATTTAGTTAATAACAAAAGTTGTCCAGCCATTAACAAAAAATGTCCTGTTTGTGGTGTAATAGGACATTTGGCTAAAGCATGCAGGAAACGCAAAAATAAGAAAGTAAAATGTGTTGAACAAGGTGAGTCGGTGAGAGTGATTCTGATACTAGGGATAGGGATTTTGAAAGGTCTTACATGTTAAATATTAGAGAAGATTCTTCTATAATTTTGAACATAGATAATAATGCTGTTAAAAAGAAACCAATCTGTGACATGATGATTGGTGGGGTGGAGATACAAATATACGCTGATTCTGGTTCCCCTACTCCATTATAAATGAAAATGTAAGGAAATCCAACTTAATAGACAAACTTGGACCCAAGTTAGATCCTTGTGACATTCATCCTGAAGGATATTCAGGGGAGAGAATTGAAATTATTGACTTCAGAGTACTTGTCTTTAAGTTTAAAGACCGTGAGTGTATAGCCAAATTGTACACATCCAAACATGGACCTTCTGTTCTGAGATGGTTTGAACAAGGTAAGCTTAACATCATCCTTAATCCCAACAGTCCTGACCCTGTTATGGTTATTGGGTAACCTAAAGAGTGTAGTAATAAAATGTTAAATACTTTTCCTGAAGTATTCAAGGATAGTATTGGAGAGTTAATCAATTTCAAACACAAGATTGTTTTAACCCCTTCGATGCGGATGACAAAGCCAGCTCGTCATGGGCGTTACCTGCGCTACGCGGATGACGAGCTGGCTTTGTCACAAACCGTGCGATTTTCAAATTTCAGCGCACAGCGGGAAAACCCGCTAGCGCGGTAGCGGTTAAAGGACAATGCTTGTCCTAAAATATACAAAGACAGAAACATTCCCATTATGGTAAGAAATGAGATGGAAAAAGAGCTTAATAAACTTGTGGAAAGTGACATTATAGAAAGAATTGAATCTTCTGCATGGGTTTCTCCCATTGTCGTGGCCAGACGAGCTAATGGGAATATCAGATTATGTATTGATCTGCGCCATCTTAACAATAACATTGTGGTCGATCAATTCCCCTTACCTCACATTACTGAAATGTTGGCCTTGGTTGGTAAAGCTAAAGTCTTTTTTTGTATAGATTAATCAGCTGCATATCACCAACTCATTTTACATGAAAGTTGTAAGAAATGCACTACTTTTATCACACCATTCTGGTGCTTTAAATTCAAGGGAATGCCTTTCGGCCTTGTGTCAGCTGAGGCTGTCTTTCAGCGCATTATGCACAATATTTTTGGTGATTGTAAAAATGCAGTGTGTTTTCAAGATGATATCCTTGTTTTTGGCAACAACAAATCTATCCATGGCCAAGCACTAGAAGCAGTCTTCAACCGGCTGTCTGCTAATGGTTTAACCGTCAAGCATGCTAAAGTAAATTTGGTGTTAATTCTGTAACGTACCTTGGCCATGTGCTCTGTGAAGATGGCATTAAACCCAAACCTGATCTTGTAGATTTTGTGAGGGTTTAACAGAGTTTTATTCCAAATACATACAGAATTTTTCCTGTAGAGTGTTTAACATCAGACAGTTATTGAAAAACAAAAGTACATTTGTATGGGATGCTGAATGTGAAAAAGAATTTGTTGATGTCAAGTTAGCTATTGGAAATGCACTTAATAGTTTTGATTCACAGCTTTCTTGCATCATCACTACTGATGCCAGTTCGAAAGGATTGGGAGCTGTTCTAGCACAAAGAATGGAAAATGGTGGTGAAGCCATAATTGCTTATGCCTCGAGGGCTTTATCTCCAACTGAGGAGAAATATTTCACAATTGAAAGGGAAACTTTAGCCTGCATGTGGGCCCTAGAATTTTTTAGAGTGTTTGTTTGGGGAAAGGAGCGTGAAATTAGAAGTGACCATAAACTCACTACTGATGGAATGATTAAAGCTTCTGGGAGAATAGCACATATGTCCATGAGGTTGCAAGACTTCATTTATAGAATTGTTTATGTCCCAGGCAAAGACAATGTTACTGCAGATGTCTTATTCAGACTTCCTTTACCTCTCAAAGTGTGTGTTCAGAATTCATGGGATGATTTTCAAATTGCTTTAGTGCATGATGATGGTGCTTTGCCCATTAAGAGTGAGGATTGGTGCGCTGAGTATTTAAAAGATGAGACTTTACAAGAGGTTCAGAAATACATTAATAAAGGTTGGCATACCAAGAAAAATCCTACTCCTGAATTTAGGAATTTTTGAGAGGTGAGAAACGAATTATCTTTTAGTGAGGGTACCATTTGGAGAAGTGATAAAGCTGTACTTCCCACTGGCATGAGACAAATCATTGTCATACCTGGCCACGAAGGTCATAATGGCATTGTCAGGACTAAGCAATCAGTCAAAAAAATGTTTCGGTGGCCAGGTTTAGATATCTTTGTTGAACGTACCGTTAGGGATAATGTAAATTGTGCGAACTCTTATATGTTTTCGAAGACCTAATATAGGAGAACATTGTGTTCCCAATGGTCCTTGGTAGACTATTGCTATGGACATTATGGGCCCCATCGGTCATTTGAGCAAATATATTGGGGCAGCCATTGACATATTCTCTAAGTGGCCTGTCATAAAAGTAGTGGATAAGGTAAATACCGACGCTGTCTATTTGTTTCTAGATAAAGTTTTTACTGAGGAAGGACTGCCCATACATATTATTACTGATAACGGTGTAAAGTTCTTATCTAATAAGGCGAAGGAATAACTTCAAAACACTGGTGTTATACATTGTACTACCTCTCTTTATAGCCCTAGTGGGAATGGGATTATTGAGAGATTCAATAGAGTACTCAAAGGTGCTATACAAATGTTTGGTGTTGAATATGTCAAATGGGAGATTCGGGTGGTAAAAACCGTGTGGAAGTATAGAACCATTCCCAATGATATGACTGATTGTGCTCCTTTTAAGATTATGAGAGGCAGATTACCCAGGATGAAAATTAACCCACCTTGGTTAATATCTTCTACTAAATGTCATGTTGATTTGGATAAGGTGAAGAAAAGGATTGAGAGAACACACATTGTCAACACACACAAGTTTGATTTAAGAAGAGGTTCGAAGATAGACCCCATTGTGCAAGTGGGTATTCTGGTAAAAGTTAAGAAACCTTGGAAAATTCCAAAAGTGAAAGTCAGTTTATGGGTCCTTTTGTTGTGAAAGAAGTTTTAAAAAATGCAGTCAGACTTTCTAATGGTAAAGTTTGGAATTTAAACAGAATTGCTGGGCTCAAAGGCAACAGAAAATTATATAAAGAAGTACACGTTGCATCTAAACAGGATTCTGACATTGGGGACATTTCCAAGAAAAGTACCATTGATTTCAGCAACAATGGAAATTACAGTGATCTCACTACTAAGTGTTCTAATAATGTTGATGTTTCTTTGCCTATTCTTTCTAATAATTCTGATGTTTGTCATGAAAATGAAAGTATTTCTGTTCATCAGTTTTCTAAAGCTAAGCGTTTACGCAAAAAACCTGTATGGTTACCGGATTTTGTAACTCGTATTAGGAATAAGTTGTATTTATGTTTTTATTCTTTTTTTTCTTTTCGTTTAAAGGGGGAAGATGTTTTACGTTGGTAACTAAGCTATTGGCACAGACCCTAGATAGATTCTATTGATGTTCTTAGAGTCTTGGGTCCGTGCCGTTTTGTTTTAGAGGCAGTTGGAGGTTGGAATAGACGGAGCTGGATGTTCACTGATGGTGCTGTACTTATATGAATAAAAACTGGTTTCTACCTATCTGGACTGCGATCATTCATAACACATACTCCCAGGCTTTGGTTCAGTTTGAGGTCTAGTTTCAACCACAAGTCCAAAAAGATCCAACTTTTATGTTGCTTCAGCCTGCCACCCACTGTCTAACCAAGATGTGGCATTAGGGCTAGAGCTGCCGACTTTGTAACTGGGGAACAAGGTTCCAGTCTTGGTGTCAGCTCAAAATCCTGTGATTCCAGGCAAATCACTTAATTTCCCTGTGCCTAAAAAGATAACGCGACCTTGTGTAATGTAACCGGTTCTCGTGTAAAGTGCTCCAATACCGTTGGGTCGCGTTTGCGCTATACAAATCTGCCAAAAATGGGTGTAATTCCTCATTCAAGGCTTTTTGCATCTAGGGTTGCCACCTGGCTGGTTTTCTGTCCCATTCTGTTCTGTTTCATATCCCAGCCAATACAAAAATAGGCCAATCACCTAAAGCCGTAATTTAAAGCCCATATCTGTGCATAATCAAATGCGCAAACCAAAAAATACATTTAAAGTTGTGTTCGATCCCTGACTAATAAGGTAAAGAAAGGCAGAAACGTCTTGTTTCAAATAAACACATACGATTTTCTTTAAAGTGCTATTTATGAACGTGTCCAGGCCTTTGCAGACTCCTGAAACAGCAACAAATGGCATGGATTTTTCTCCTAGAAAGGTGGTAAAGCTATCTGCTTCCCAATATTTGAAGGTGATCCTGAACCTGCAAGGCGCAGGATCCCTCCCGTAGAGTGGCCCCTCCCAGATACTGACAAGCATCTATTTCACAGCTCATTAAGGTCTATAAAAGAGTGGGAGTTGTTTGTCATTTGAAAGGGCCCCTTCGTCTACTCCCTGCAGCGCTACAGAGGCCTGCGAGAGTAGTGTCATTCGCCAGGCCTCACAGTGGTGGCACATAGGTGTGAGGCCCAGGTCAGGTGTGGCACTGGTGCGAGGCCTCATGTTAGTGTGCTGAGCGCTGGCCTGGGGCTAAATATCATGTTTCCAGTAACCAAGCCCCCTCTGGCTCCGCTGGCAGAAACCTTTGTGCATTGTGGTCTGGATCAAGAAGATCTATGGAAAGATTTTATGTATTAGTAACTAAATTTATTATTAAATGGCGAGAAGTAAGATAACATCTCACGTTATGTGCCATGAATGAACGTTTTGTGGGTGTTGTGGGTGCGGTTGTGTGTGTGGTTGTGTGTTTGTGTGTGTTGTGTGTGTGGTTGTGCCTGTGGTTGTGTGTGTGGTTGTGTGTGTGTTTGTGTGTGGTTGTGGGTGTGGTTGTGGCTAAGGGTGTGTTTGTGTGTGTGGTTGTGTTTGGTTGTGTGTGTGGCTGTGCGTGTGGTTGTGTGTGTGGTTGTGGTGGTGTGTGGTGGTGTATGGTTGTGGTTGTGTTTGTGGTTGTGTTTGTGGTTGTGTGTGTGTTTGGGTGTGGTTGTGGTTGTGGTTGTGGGTGTGGTTGAGTATTGTTGGGTTTGATTGTGTGTTTGGTTGTGTGTGTGTAACTTAACAGAGATCCACATCAAGGATGCAATGCATCCTCCTAGTCAGTCCAACTGCAATGAAAGCATTCACTAGAAAAACATTCAAAAGAAAAATGGAAAACAAAATGCATATCCATACCATAATACAATTATTTCATCTATTCAAAATTAACATTCACAAATCCATAGGCATAACTAGCAAACGGTCTGTGTAAGTGACAATTCTAGGCCAAAGCTCCATCGCAGAGAATATACAAACCTTATTAAGTACAAATATGTATTGTCAATAGTGAAGGCAGTATTCTATAATTCAGTGCCAAGATCAGAAATAGTGCAGATACGGAAGACAGCCAACTTGGGCAGTAATGTTTGAAACAACACAAAATACAATGCACCTTGTATTAAAATACAAGAAATTAAAAAATGGAGATGACCTGGTAAAGCGCCATGGGGCAAGTAAGAAGCCCTTTAGTCCACACATAATAAAGCGCAATCATCCTGTTACATCTGTCGAGCAACCACCTTAACGCACAGCATATAAGGCGCTAATAGGGGGAGAGGATGTGGTGCAGTGGCCAGTGTTGCAGACTCAGGATTTGGCATCCAGGTCCTTATCTTGGAATCAGCGTAATAGCCCTTAAAGTGCTTGCCTGGGTCATGTACATGCAGGGAACCTTTGAACGAGATCAAAGGGGCGCCGCAAAAGTGATCGCGGGCGAAAGTGAAAGGAAAGTGATCGCGGGCACTTAATGAGCATGCTAATCAGTGCCACAGTGCAAGTGCTCCCTATGTTAAATTGATATACTAATTGGATTCCATGATTGGGTTATTTGATTTATCTGTCAGCTCCTAGAACAGTGCACCATGTGTGCCCAGGGCTTGTAAATCAAATGCAGTGCTGCTGGTGGGCTTGCAGCACTGGTTGTGCCATCCACAGAAGCAGCTTGTAAAGTGTGTCTTAGGCCTGCCATTACAAGGCCTATGTGCGGTCTAGCACTGCCATGTCGACATGGCCAAGTGCACCCACTTGCCAGTCCCTAAACCTTCCCTTTGCTTCATATTAGACACCCCTATGGTAGGCCCAAGGGCAGAGTGCATTGTAAGTATAAGGTAGGACATGCTCTGATGTGTGTAGCATGTTCTAATAGTGAATTACAGCCATTTTCGTTTTTCACTATTGAAGGCTTCCTGTTCTCATATGACAGAATGGGCAGTTAGATTATTACATTCTTATAAACCTAACTGACTCAGGGAACATGGTAGAAATTCGAATTTAGTATGCCTGAACTCAGAATAATAAAGTACATCTTTTAGTAAAGTTTATTCTAATATTCTGTGTTTGCAAATACCACTTTTAGAAAGTAGGTATTTGCTTGCCTAACCATTTGAGCCTGCCTCTGCTGGATTGTGTATTCCTTGTCTTGGTTTGTGTGTGACAGGGCTAGGTAATTCCAGGAGACAGGCTGGGGCAGCCCGGTGGTGAATAGAGAGATCTGCATCTAGATGGGAGGGAGGAGTTGCACCTGGGACCTGAATAGGGCTGGGCCTTCCCTCTACAATGCTGGCTCCAGCCCCTGTGGTTTGTCTGATGTCTCTGCCCTGCACTGTGAAAGAAGAGGAGGAATCATGTCAACAGAGTGCTCCAGAGCTGTATCTTCCCTCCCCTGTGTTGGCTCCAGAAAACAAAGGATTTTGGGGTATAAATATTGGGACCCTGATCTCAAGAATTTAGATCACTTCTGGAACAAGAAACCTTTCACCCAAGGAGAAGAACCAAGGAAGCTGCAGGAGTTTGGACTGCCCCTCTGCCAGTGTGCTGTTTGCTGGGTTGGCCTGCAGTGGTTGCTTCATTGCCAAGGGAAAGGAGAAGGAACTTTGTAAGGACTTTCATCTACAGAATATTCTCCAAGGGATTGAACTGTGCTTGCCTCCTGCTGAAGTCTCGGGGACAAAAGACTTCACCTCCAGCTCCCTCCTGAAATTCCTTGCTGGAAATTCTGACTCCAGACACTTGCATGCCTCTGGGAGCTGGAAGCGCGACGCATCGAGAAGAAGCGTGTCCCCACCACAGCTGAAATCATCGCAACGCCGGAGAAGCGAGCCTTCGCCGCATCTCCCTGGAAGCGTGTGTTCATCGAAGCTGCCTGCTGTCGCATCACCGAAGAAGTGCAACGCCATCGTGAGAGTCTCCATCGCATCACCGGAGAAGTGTGTCACAGGGCCTGTTGTGGCTCCAAAGTACAGAGTCTTCGCAAGGCTGCCAGGGCGTCATCGCATCGTCATCGTATCGCCACATCAAGGGCGCCATCTTCTCGCATCGCAACCGAATCATCGCATCGCATCAAGGTGCCATCTTGCGCACAGCGACGGGCCCGCAAGCCGAGAATCTACGCATCATCTCTGCCCTGGTAAGGCTCACAACGAGTCCCCTACTCGGCGCAAGCATTAAGGAAGGACGCAACCATTCCCCGGGTCACGGAACCGACGCATCTCCCCTTTTTCGAGCCTTTTGTTCACTTTGCATTACGCATCCATGTACTCTGTTGAGAACTTTGTCGCATCTACCAACAACTTGAACTGAGAGACTTTAATCATCCTTAAGTGTAGTATTGTGGATTTTTGTCATTTATGATCTTGTGTTAAGTCTATATAAAGAATACTTATTTTTATAAAACCTGTTTTTCCATCTGTAGTGTTTTTACTGTATTACTGTGTATATTCACAAATGCTTAACACACTTCTTCTGAGATAAGCCTGTCTGCTCGTGCCAAGCTACCAAGGGGGTGAGCAGGTGTTATTGAGGAGTGTAATCCCCTTATCCTGACTTAGAAGCAAAGCAAGGGTCCCTATTTGGACAAAGGTGAATACCATTGCCAAGTAGAGACCCCCAGATCTAACAAGATATATAGTCACGTGATCAAGGCTCAGGGAAGCCGAAACGTTATGATGGCGGCGAAACTGCTGAAAATAAAGTAATTTGCACGAGAATGCAACTGTTCCGTGTCCGTACTTGTTCGGAAAAGGAGTCTCACCTGCGGAATCGTAAATATATATATATATATATATATATATATATATATATATATATATATATATATATATATATATATATGTAAATATATATATATATATATATTTACTATCGCGGGTAGTGCTATTTCCTTGTAGCAAAATAGTAGGTGTGGTTGTGCTGCAAAAAATTAAGTCTAGGTTTGAAACAGTTTTTATTAAGCAATCACAAATATACATTCTTAGGAAAGTGTAGCTGTATATATCAGAGGGATGACCAATTAAAACGCTATTCATAAAATATCCCTTTAGCGTAGCCACACCCTCCTTTTTTTTGTCACCTATAGCTTGTAAAAGGGTTGCCCCATATTCTTGTTAATATAAGATGGCCTCAGTTACTTTTAGATAAAGTGTAAAAGAAGTGCTACACAAAACACTCCCGCACTACATCCTCTTAGGTCACAACAACAATAACAAGTAACAAACAGTTAAACACAATGACGTCATATTACCTAGAAATGTACGCTTCATCAAAACATTAAATAAAGCACTATGTATACAATTTTTTTTTAGGGACTACTATTTTATAAAATATTAGCAGTGTTACAAACTGGTAGGTAGTAAGTTATGAACGGAAATAACTGTAGTAAATGTTGTTAATACCTCGCACAGATAGATCTCCAACCCCTCTGAATTACTATAGTTCACAGTATTAAAATATACATGGTGACTTTATAGTATTTCACAGAAGAAGAATAATAAGGAGCACAACAAAAAAAAATGTTTACAATCTCTATTCTGTAGAAGTCGGGAAAGTTTTGTCGTAGTGCTTCGAGGTCGCTCACTGCTCTGCTTACAGATCACCTACTCCTTTAAGAATATATAGTAAAAAGCATATCTTAATGGCAATAGGCTTTTAGGGGCATTTTGTTATTAAATTGTACTAAAGTCTGTATGCCGTTATTTTGTATGGGGTGTGCGAAATTCTTATTTGCTTTTGTGTAGGAAAATCAAGCACAATTACGCATAATGAGGCAAAATGCACTACATTTTTGCATGAAATGCATCTTTGCAACAATTTTTAAGATGTGGACACATTTTGTGGTAAAGAGGGCCGAAAAATAAGCTAGCAATAATCATTTGCATTCTGGTTGTTTGTGTTGTTCATGTGCTCCTGCGCTATAATTTTGCCACAAATAGTGGCATAATTACTTAATGTGGTGTAATTGCATAATTTCAGGAATTTTGTATAACAAGTGAACAGAAAATTCACGAAATTCTGCAAGATATGGCAGCGCAATTTACATTTCACCCAAGCCTAGTAGTTAGTGATACAAAATCTTGGCGATTTCCGAAGTAGCCAAGGATTTTTGTGACACGTCTGAAAAATCCTAGATAGAAGATTTGCACTATTTTAATCCTTATTAGGCTCTATTAAAAGGGATTTTGTATTGTTATCACTACTGTAATTTTGTTCATTATTGTAATTTTACTGCAGCATACCTTATAGATGCTCCGTGGGAAAGCTTTTGACCAGCACAATAGGTCTGAGTGGGTTATGGTGATGATAAATTGATAAAGGTTATATACCGGATTGTTCACAAGGCAAAGATAAGGGTAGTAGGTATAACATAGTGATTGTGAAGCATTCGTCAAAGTCAATAGGCATTTAAGGGTTGATTCTTTTTGTATTAAAGCCTACAGGTAGGTATTTTCTTATATGACCCTCACATATTTGCTTTGTAGGGAAATATTTGGGGTTTGGTTTCCCCAGCCGACAAATCAATGTAGTCAAACATTTTTACTCTTATAATTCTTGGGAGGAGTGATAGTCACTTTCTAAGTGCGCATGACAGTTTGGCCAGCAGTCTTGGGCCTGCCAAACAGTCAAGCGACTTAGCATGTTCTCCACCGTGCCGTATAAAGAACATGCACAGCCACCCAGCCCCTGTCTGAGTGCCGAACAATGGCGGTCAGACCAGTCACAACGCTGCTGTAAGGCAATGTTGTGAATTGCTAGGGGATTCTGGGAGACTGTGTGCTTCCTGCTGCCGGACGGAGGAGAGGCAGTGAACTGCCGTACCCAGATAACTGTTTTTATTTATTTTTTATACCCCCAACCCACCACCCCCATTTGGTAGCAGCTTCTACTGCACCTCATCCCCTTCTTTATTTTCAGACCCCCTCTCTGTCGCAGTTACAAGCGCTGGGATGCCTCCGGGTAGCCATGCGCTATAAAAGAACTATTTCATTTCATTTCATTTCATCCACTTGAAAATGAATGTGCCTAAATGCCAGTAGGCCAGTCCTTTTAGGTTTCAATTTTCTCCTTTTATAGATTCTCTTACATTTCTGTGCTTCTCCACTTTTTGTTTTAAATTTTCCTAAGAAGACTCCACAGCTCACTAGGCAGTGCTAGTGGTTCGCTTGCTTGCTGATCATTTCATCTGTAGCGCATTATATCCTATGTGGTCCTTTCTTCTAACCCAAGCGACCAATATGGAAAGCATTGTCCATAGTTTCATTATTTTACCATTCCATGATGGCCAACATGTTGGTTCTAAACGTGGTGGCAATGCTGGTACCTAATATTATGTACAATACTTCTACCAGACAAAGACCTGCTGCTTGGTTTCAATTTATTATTTTGAGGAAACGCCCGCTGTTTTCAGAAAGCAACATTTTCTTTTTTCTAATTGCATTCTTTTATTTTTTTTGCATACATTGTCGATTGTGTGTTTGTTTTATTGTGGTCATGTCAGAAGGTAAATGCAAGAATGAGTCAGTGGATGGATAAATGGATGCTTGAGTACAAAAATGGGTGAAAGAGAGCTGCACGTATCATGAGGTACTGAGTGCTCAAAGCTATCAATGACCAGGCATTTTTATGAATTGAGCAGACCTATTGGCGTTTCAAATGATTTTTAGGGTGTGAGACACATTTGAAATGATGTGGTTTCAAGTGGGACATAATCATATATATTTAACTCACAATAAATAGGAAGTGATATTTGGAGGCGGAATGACTCGAGGGTCAGTGGTGAAAGCATATTACATAGAGGAATGGATAAGAGATACCTAGCCACACATTTATCACTTATTGAAATACTGGACCTAGACTGGGCTCGTGCAGCCACCTAAAGTAATTCAACCTTCACAGCATCTCATTTAATGAAGGATGAACAGGGATGCACATGGATTGTGCATAATTTGATGAACAACTCAACTCCTCCAAGACGGAGGTACTCCTGATTGGACGTGACTCACATAAGTGGGACTATCAGTGGTGTCCACCAACAATGGATCCCCCTTATATCTAAGGAGGTAGTCAATAATTTGGGGGTCCTAATGGACAACTCCCTCTCATTTGAGCTACATGCAATATAAGTTGCTGGTACCTGTTTTGGCCGCCTGCGCAGCCTCAAACCCATCATGGGATTCTTCGAGCCCCCTACCCGCCAAGTAATTATCCAGTCCATGGTTCTATCCCATCTGGACTATTGTAATGGACTATAACTTGGCACCAATGAAACGGTCATTAAAAGACTTCAAAGGGCTCAAAATGCAGCTGCCCGCACTCTCTTTGCCCTACCTAAACACTGTCACACCTCACATCTTCTGCACCGTCTGCATTGGCTGCCCATGAAACAAAGAATCCAATTTAAGACCCTCTGTCTAACCCATAAAATCCTACATGGCCAGGGCCCTCAAATACTGCAGGGACTCTGCACCTTCTATGTGCCCAATTGTGCCTTACGCTCTGCAGACCTCCAACTTGCCTGCACCATTAGGGTGCACAAGAGAAGAGCAGGCGGCTGCTCTTTCAGGTCCTTGGCCCCAGCCCTATGGAATTCTATCCCCCTTGAGGCACGGGGTACACAAGATCACTGGCTCTTTCGGAAACAGATCAAAACCTGGCTGTTCACCTCTATTTAGGGAGGCTGCCGCACCTGCTTCCCTAAAATGACCTCACTCTGCTGTCTTTCCTGTTGTGCCTTGCTGCCTGGTTTGTCTCCAAGCGCTGGGACGCCCTGTTGCTGGGGCAGCCATGCGCTATATAAGCAAAGCTAACATAACATAACATAACAGAACGAACAGTTACATTGTTATAATCATTTTTTTCCCTTCAAATACTTCCAACTACAACCCACAGTGTATTCTCTTTCTTCCAAAATAGGCTGTGATCATGAAATCCAGAATATTTCAGACTTGGTGCTGGTTTGTAGATCCAGTGTTTACTGAGGCTTGCTACATATCAAGTAGAGTAAATTCATCAGCTCTTGGTTGGACATCACCTGGCATCGGGTTTACCAAATTAACGACTTCTAGCTTCGCCGTGTGTAGGGCACAAGGGGCGGTATCGCGCCTTTGTTAAAATGCAAGTGGCATTGATAATTCCATGCTAAAAAAAACCTGCAAAGTTAACAATTCAGAGGGAATATTAAGTGTTACTAAAAATGTTTTGGGCTTCCTGAGAGAGTAGGGCTTTCATCCCAGGGTTGCCACCAGCAAGTTTATTCATTTTTGCATGTAAAATATATTTTGACATTCTTGATTAAATGCTTAGTTTGTAAGAAAATTAATGCCGGGGCTCTCGTCAGGAGGCCACTGCAGCTTGCACCACACATTGCCCCTGCCAACGCTGCCAATGATAGTATTTAACACACCTACTAACCATCACACTCCTACAAGTGTGACAATTAGGACTGTTTCTGGCCCCCGAAGCAATAAGAATGACTTGGGCGGCAGGTAATAGTCATTTTTAATGTATATTGAATTAATAATGAACTGTTGTTATGCTCATCTCTAATTTGGCCAGACAGCGCCACCGTGTGGCAGAGCGTCATTAGCGCCGGTGTTTACAATTAAGTGCCTGTGCCGATCACCAGAAACCTGTTAGATAATAGATTTCAGCTTTAGGAGGTAGATGTTAACCATGAAATGTGATCAGAATTTGTGGACCGTGCTTGGTAAACCAGCGTAATGAACACAGACTGGAGTATAATGACGGACTGAAGTGCAGTGTTTTTTTAGAAACTGCACTTAATTAAGGAGAAGGCTTGCATGTGAAAGTGGTGTTTGCAGGACGCGTAGAAAACAGGAACCACCGTCCCTCTGAGGAAGTTGTGGTGGCCGTTTTACCTCACTCTCATTTTCAATGCACTTATTGTTGCTGAAGCTCCTTTTCTTCAAGGCAGGTTATCTCTTGTGGTAGAACTACGTTGCAATAAGATATATACACTGCACAATGCATGGAATTACATATCCTTTCTAATTTATTGTCTTCAAGCAGGTGGATTTCGAAGGAACTAAAACTGTAAAACAACATGTAAAATTGATGAAGCAGAAAGTGATAATGTTTCCTGTGTTGTAAATGTTCACAATTAAATTTAAAAGGGCTTTAGACATGGATACACATACCATTGGATGTAACATATGAATCAAAATTATCAGTTTATTTATAACTTCATGGATTGCTTGCATACTTTTTTTAGATCAGTTGCTTAGAGAAAGCACATGGTAGTTAGTATATATTTTCTTTGAGAAATAATAGCTGTGTTTTTTGGAGAAAAAAAATCTGAGCAACAACACACACATACAGAACCAAAGTGGCTGTGCATGATAATATCTGGAAATAATAATCAATATTGAGTGGCCATTGCATGAATCGGCATCAGCACCATTTATGCAGCATTTTGGGTCAACTTTCTTACCATTCGTTCTCCGATGGACCCGTCTTCTCGACTGAGAGGTGAGGGGAGTTAAAATGACATCAATCAGATTCAATTAACAGTGTAACCACTTGGCTACACAATACCATGCTATAATGATACAGAATAGCAACTGGGAAACCAAACTTCCTAAAGAAGTTTAGACGTACCAGTATAGGGCAAACAAGAAGTTCAGTCACAGCAATACAAAATGTCAGCAATAAAATCTGGTGCTCAGAGAATTATTTCTGGTCCTCTCTTTTATACAAGAGTAAATATAGAATTGTCTAAGTTAAAGTCTAAACTAAGCAGATGGTTCATTAGTCTAATTAATCTAAATTCTCAGGGAAATGCAGAAAAATAGAAAATGTGGGGAAGTATGTGAAGTGAGAGATCGTGTCAGCATTGTAGAAGCTCAGTCAAGAGTCTTCTTGGGTCAAGGGAATTTCGAGTATTAGCCTAAGCCAACTCAGCAAGAATCAAGGGGAATAAGTATAGAGGTCTAAACCTCTCAAAGTCCAAGGAAAGTGTCTCCAGCATCAGACAGTGGACTCCAGTTATTCACACTAAAATCACTCAGGTACCACCCCTTTGTTTGCATCATCAGGGATTCCATTGTCCTTTTCCATTCTCACGTTGTAAGCTGCAACATTTGCGAAGTGTCCGACACTGAACATGGGAACGACATCATCCTTTCTCAACCAAGCCATGTTGTATCATTGCTCTATAGGACTCTTCAGTTAATACTTTGGTTCTCCATATTCCTTCGTCAAGGTCTTCTCTCAGGCCCTCTCTGGCAAAAGTCCAGCCCGAACTGCCGAGCCAGGTCTTTCCTGAACCGGAAACAAGCATCCTGGGACCGGTTTCTGGTAAACACTCTTCATCAGCCAGGCTAGCTTGAATCCAGTGGCAAAGTGAGCAAGGGACCCACGTCTGGGCATATAGCTGGGTCTGAACGGAGGTGGCAAAGTGAGCTAAAGAATGATGATGGATTTAACCCAGATCTGTGACTAGGTGTGAGTGTCTCAAAAGTTTCAGCTCTCCATCCATCATCTCCTTGTGTTTGCTTTGTTCGCCCTAAGTTGGCAAAGTATGCCCAGACGTG
Source organism: Lissotriton helveticus (assembly GCF_964261635.1). Lineage (NCBI taxonomy): Eukaryota > Metazoa > Chordata > Amphibia > Caudata > Salamandridae > Lissotriton > Lissotriton helveticus. The sequence continues at coordinate 1,020,508,142 of NC_136065.1, read as the reverse complement.
GGTCCCTTGCTCAATTTGCCACTGATTCAAGCTAGTCTGGATGATGAAGGGTGTTACCCAGAAACCTGTCCCAGGATGCCTTTTTCCGGTTCAGGGAAGACCTGGCTTGGCAGTTCAGGCTGGACTGTTCCCATGATGCACAGAGTCAAGACTGATTTGCATATACCTGGGTCTTAACTGAGGTGGGAAAGTGAGCTAAAGAATGATGATGGATTCAACCCAGATCTGTGACTGGGGTGAGTGTCTGAAAAGTTTCAGTGCTCCGTCCATCGTCTCTTAGTGTTTGCCACTTTCTAAAAGTGGCATTTCTAAAATGGTAATGTGTAATCCAACTTTACAACTAAAAAGAATTTATCACCACCATTTCAAAGATATTGAACATGAAGTAGCTACTCCTTTCCAATCAGTAATTTCAGTTTAAAGGGTATTTTAACAACTCCCCAATGCTAACCTGTGGAAGCTGTAGGCCTCACAGCAGTGGAAAATGAATGTAGCTGTTTGTCAGTGCCAAGACATATAAAACCTAAAAGTACATATCCTGCCTTTTAGTTACACAGCACCCTCCCCTTAGGGTCACTCAGGGTCTACCTTAGAAGTGACCAAAGTGTGATAAAAGGGGAGTTTAAGGCTTGGCAAGAGGTTTTCAATGCCAAGTCAAACTGGCAGTAACAGGCACATGCAGGCCAGAGACATGTTTGAAAGGCTGCTTGTGTGGGTTGTACAACCAGTGCTGTAGGCTCACTAGTAGCATTTAGATTGCAGGCCCTGAGTATATGGTATGCCTCTTTACAATGGACTCATAAGTAAACTAAATATGCAATCAGGTATATACCAATGTCAACATGTTTTAGGGGAGAAGTACATGCACTTTAGTACTGGTTAGCAGTGATAAAGTTATCAGATTCCTACGACCTACAAAAAGATACAGCAAAAATGGGAGGCAAAAAGTTGACGGAAAGAGCACCCTAAGGATGACAAGTACAACAGTTGCCAAAAAAATATCCCAGTCCTTGTCTGCAGTT